>NW_024380951.1:0-5873 GCF_016835505.1 Polypterus senegalus | reverse complement strand
GGGGCTTTTTTTAAAAAAAAAAAGGGGGGAAAAAGTTTTTTTTGATAAAGATGTTCCATCCATTGTTTTTAATTCCCCTTAAGTTAAAAAATTTAAATTGTCAAAAAAGCTTTCGGCTTTATGCCTTTTTAATGGAAAATTTCCTTAATAAATAAAACCCCTGTTTTTTTAAAAAAATTCCCAATATGGGAGAATCCTTTTTACCCCCTTTTTGAGGAAATTTTGAGCCGATACTAAAAATTTAAAACCCCCAACCGGTTTTTTTTAGGGCCTTTTTGTCCAAGACTATTTTGTCACATGGGAAGGCACTTTTTTTTTAAATGCATACTTTATTGAGCACTGGCTGCCCCACCAATGATCTCAGACCCCATGCTGCAAAAGAAAAAACCCCCATTTCGGGAATAAAACAAAAAAAAATGGGCCAAAATTTTTCTAACGGGCTTTTAACATTAGATGACCAGAACCTAACTTTGAGCCCGAATGCCCAAAACCCCAAAGTAAACACCAAAAAGCGGGAAAATGCCCCTTTTTCTTAGTTTGCAAAATCACCCCAAAATTTTTTCATACCAAAAAAAACAAGTTTATCGCTTTTTTGACCTTTAGCAAACATATTATAGCTTTATTGCTTAAGAGTCATAAATTGTGTTATTTGATCTAACAACCCCAAGATGTGTCCAGAATAACAAAAATGGGACAAAAAGTATATTTGCTAGTGATAGGATTTAAATCTAATGGAAAAAAATTTGTTTGCATTCACCACAATGGGGCAGTACGTCCCTTGTAACTCCCAGCACAACTTGCAAAATACTTAAATTAAATGGCTTGTAGGAAGGATAACATAGCTTCAATACAAATATCAAAATGATTACCTGAAAGTACCTTCTTTGTTATGTAAGGACAACACACAGTGTTATATGCTGTATTCCTCCAGAGCTGAAAGCCATAACTTGCTGTCGAGCAGGGGTGAAGGTAAAGGCTAGGAGATGGACAAACAAGCCTTTTCTTCCATCAGTTATCATGGGGAATGTCTCTTTACTTAACAAGTGCAGGACCTTGAGGCACTTGTAAACAACCAATGGGTGTTTTATGAGTGCAGTCTAATGTGTTTACGGAGACTTGGCTGACAAATAACATTCTCCACTCCTGTATGGGTAACCTGGATTCACCACAGTATGAATGGTCAGAGATGTGAAAGCGAGTGAAAAGGAAAACGCTAGGGACGTGTGTTTTTGAATGATAGATGGTGTAACCCGACACTTAACAACTGAAGTAGAAGATTTGCTGTTGGGATATTGAACTTCTGAGTCGGTCTGAGACCTTATTATGTACCGTGGGAATTTTCTCACATTGTTACCATTATTGTTTATATTTCTCCATAGGTGTGGAGCCTAGAGGGGCATGTGAGCTAACACACAAGACTGTTGCTGATTGCTGACCCAACACCCCAGGTGTTGTTATTATTCGTCAATTTCAATCATGTCAACATTTCTTTTCATTTCACTGGTTTTACAGTATGTTGACTGTCCACGAGGAAAATATAAAACACTGGACTCTTGTTATACCAACATTAAAGAGGTTTACAGTGCTTTTGCATTACCATCATGATAAATCAGACCACAATTGATTGGCTGCAGCAATATACAAACCCTGTGTAACTGGGCAGCTTGTAACTATTTGATTATTCAGGAGGTGGACACCTGAGGCCAGAGACTCTTTTAGGATTTTTTGAGTGTACAGATTGGAATATATTGCTGGAGTCACAGGAGAATGGTAGTGAGTTATTGAAAGGGTGGATGTTTGCACATCAAACTACATACATTTCTGCAAGTATATTGTTGAACCAACAACTGTTCAGTGCTTCCCAAACAATAAACCTTGGATTACCAGTAACATTAAGAAAATTCTCACAAAAAACTGTGGCTTTCAGCGCTGGGGACAGGGAGAAGCAACCTGGTACAGCAATACCTGAAGAAAAGATCAAATCAGGCATAAATGGACTATAAAGAAAAAATGGAGGTAAGGCTGCAACACAACAACATCAAAGAGGTGAGGAATGGAATGAAGACCATTAATGGCAATAAAGAGACGAGGAGCCAGGCAACAGCTGGTGATGAGGACAGAGCCAATGAGTTTAATCTGTTTACAACAAGTTTGACTGTTGTCCAGCATACTCAGTGCAAGAATGGGTCACGGTTCCCTCTCCACATTGCAGAGGCAGATTTTGCTCCTCAACAATGTTGCAGTCTGACATCATTGTTGCAACATCTGCTACATCGGGTCAAACTCCTTATTCTTCACAACAGATGAGGTGAGGATGCAGCTGAATAGGCTACATCCTGGAAAGGCAGCTGGTCTGGATGGTGCATGTCCCAGACTGCTGAAGGAGTGTGAAAGATCAAATTGCTGAGCCTGTACAGATATTGTTTAACCTGAGTCTTCAAGGTTTGAGGGTCTGAGCTCTGTGGAAAACATCATGTCTTGAGTTGGTTCACAAAATTGGAAACCAACTGAAATGAATGGTACAGACGGCTGGCTCTCACATCACCCATAATGAAGGCACTGGAGAGGTTGCTTCTACATCACCTCTGATCACAAGTTCAGCATAGACTGGATCTATTACAGTTTGCATACCAGCATTGCATTGGTGTTGAGATCATAATGTATGCTACACCAGATTTATTCCATTTTGGATAAACCATTATGTCAGGATTATGATATATCATTTTTCGAGTGCATTCAACAACATCCAGCCCTCCATTGTTAAGGATAAATTGGACAGGATGGTTGTAAATCCATCTTCACCTCCTGGTTTCATAACTACCTGACTGGATGACACCGTTTGTCAAACTGGAGAACTGTGTCTCTGGAACGTAGTGAGCAACATTGGGGCTCCACAAAGAACTTTTCTGGCCCCTTTCCTGTTCACATTATACACATCAGACTTTAAATATAAGTCGGGCTTTTTCATATTCAGAAGTACTCTGATGATACAGCTACTGTGGGGTGTATAAGGATGGGCAGGAAGTTGAATATAGAGATTCGATTTGAGCTTTCAGTGACAGGCGCAGTAAGGACTTCCTGGTTCTGAACACAACAAAGACCAATGAATTGGATTTCTGCAGGTCTAAGCTCCCGCTTCAGCCTGTTAAAATCCGAGGGGAGTATATTGAGGTGGTGCAGACTTATAAATATCTAGTGTCCACCTTGATGACAGACTGGACTGATCTGTGAAAACAGATGTTCTCTAGAAAGTGGCAGAGTAGGCTGTTTTCCTCAGAAAAGTCAGATCATTCAATGTATCTAGTGAAATGTTTTCTGTGTTCCCATCAGCGTTGTTGCCAGTGTCCTCCTTTTGCTACAACCTCACACTGCGATGTATAACACCTAAACTTGGCATAAAGCTGGCACATTCTCACACCAGCTCAATCGGTTGCATACGAAGTTTCTGCTAGCAGCACCCAGCGTCAAAGAGTGCTACTATTCCTATGTGGTTTCCTTTATTTTTATTATTTGATACTGGATTGATCAAATACACTGAAATTAACCGATATCGTTTATTAGTTTAAGGCCTTGGATTTAATTAACCCTTAACCATATATGGTGCAGAAATGGCCAAACAATTCCAAATACCATAGCTTCTTTAGCTTTGTTACTCTCAGTGAACCACTCAAAGTATTTAACACACTGTAACTGAGTGTGGAATCACAGCTGTACGACAGCTGATCGGAAACTCCGACAGATTGTGTCAACAGCTTCTAGCATGCTGCCTCAGCCATGGGCACAGTCTATTGAACCACTCCCATTTGGCCAATGCTTCAGAGCCTTTCCTGTTGGGACTTCAAAGTTCAGAAACAGTTTTATCTCAAGAGCTTTAACACTACAATTAGCAGAGCCCTACGAGAAAACCTAAATTCGTTACATTGCATCTTTTGTCCTGTAAATGTGCGATGAAGACAAGCAGCAAGCAGCCTACTATTCTATCCCCCACCCTGGCAGAATTTCACTAAGTTCTCCCAGCTTATGCCTTCTTTGATTATCTGGGAGTGAACTGCTGGAGTTTTAGAATAGAAATAATAGATCGTATTTGGACAACCATTTCATGTGTGTTTCGTTCTAAAGTAATCTGTGTAAACACATTGTTAAAACATAAACTTTTTCATATTTTAGTAACAAATTTACAAAATGGAGCATAAACTATAGAATGTGTGAAGCCTGAAGGCCTAGATCAAAGCAAACATTTCACAAAAGGTTCAAAGACACTACACAGCTTCATGGTGTAGCAGTAAGATTTGCTGACTGTAATCAAGGGACCACTGGTTCGATCCCCACTGCCTCCTATATTTGCTGTTTCAGTAGTGAGCTGTTCTTATTGTTAATATTATATAGTACACACTACATTTGGTTTGTGTCTGTAACAGACACTGTACATTTATAGTACTGTAGTTGTAAAAGTTACCTTTCTTTCACTTTTATTCTCTCACTCACGATCACGATACATACTACTGCCCTAGGATCTGACACTGTTAGTTTTATTTGAAACTGGGAATAACTGTAACATTCTCTGATCTGGAGAATAAATGCTAACACACAAACGCTGTGAATCTGCCTTCTTCAGTATCTCACGTCACTTTATTTTCTGCTCACATGAATTAGTATGACCTTATGTGTATGATGTAAAAAAAAAACAAAAAACACACACAGCTATATACGATATTTTGAAGAAATCTTTTTATGACCTGAGTAGTACCAATCAGGAAACATCATTGAATTATGCAATATTATTTGAAAAGGAACTTTGTCGTTGCATCTTACTAGAAATGGCGATGGAAAAGAAAAGGAGATCGACATCACAAGCTTCTGTTCCAAGACACCGCTTCCCAGTAAAGTAAACTAAGTCATTGTCAAGTGTCCTTTCAATGTAATAGAAACCACAGCATAGAGAAAAGTGTGCGTTAGCAGGTACACACATCGTAAATGTAAAAGATGGTTCTTGCAGCATGGAGAAAAAAAGAAAGAGACAATATATGGGACATTGGTATAAATTTATGGTACTTGTAAAAGTTAGCTTTTTTCACTTTCATTCTGTCAATGAATGTCAATGTTTGATTTCTTCAAAATATCATATATACCTACATCTGTGTTTTTTTTTTTTTTGACATCATACACCATAAGGTGCATACTAATTCTGCGTGAGCAGGAAGACTCAATAAAACTGAATAAAAATATAAAGTGACGGTGAGATACGAAGAGGCAGATTCACCAGCGTTGTGTCAGCTTTATCCGCCAGATCAGAGAATGTCCAGTTCCATTGCCTCAAACACTACTCACATCTACAGTTATTCCCAGTTTCAAATAAAACTAACAGTATCAGATCCCCAGGGTGGTAGTATGTATCGTGATTCATGAGTGAGAAAATAAAGTGAAAAAGGTAACATTTACAAGTACAGTACTATAAATAACCGTCGTATGAGACACGAACATATGTGTGATGTATACTATTAACAATAAGAGCAGCTCACTACTGAAAAATGGCAAATATAGGAGGCAGTGGGATCGAACTGATGGCCCCTTGATTACAAGTCAGCAAATCTTACTGCTACACCAGGAAGCTGTATCATCCTGAACCTTTTGTGAAAGTGTTTGTTGATCTTTGGCTTCAGGCTTCACACATTCTATAGTTTATGCCTACATTTTTAACATTATTACTAAAATATGTAACAGTTTCTGTTTTAACAATGGTTTACAAGTTACTGTAGAAACGGAATACATGAAATCATCTAATTTCCATCTAAACTCAGGGCCCCTTCAAAAAAGGGTAAAAAAGTGGGTTCTTTTGGGGGTTGGCCTTTTTCTTTTAAACAAATTGGAAAAAA
>NW_024380950.1:0-10464 GCF_016835505.1 Polypterus senegalus | reverse complement strand
GGCAGGGCAGGAGTGTAAGGAAGCAGCAGCTCTGACAGATAATGAGGGGTTAACCCATGAAGGGCTTTAAAGGTGAGAAGGATAATTTGATATTTGATTCTTGAAAAAACTGGTAACCAATGCAAATCAAAGAGGACAGGAGTGATGTGAGCAGATTTTTGAGTGTAAGTAAATGAGCAGCAGAATTCTGAACATACTGTAATCTATTGATATATTTAGTCGGGGGGCCATAAAACAAAGCATTGTAATCGTCCAGACGGGTAGTGACGATGAAAGCGTGAATGAGTGTTTCAGTGTCCTTCACACTGAGGAAAGAATGCAGATGAGCCATGTGGCGAAGATAAAAACAGGCCATCTGTACTATTGAGCTAATGTGTGATTGAAAAGCAAGAAGCTGATCAAAGATGACACCCAAATTACGGACTGATGCTGAGGGTTCAACCAGGATCCCATCAATGTCTGTTCAATGTTGTACCCATCTGTCTAAATTTAGCCACCTACTGAAGAATTGTTTTCCGATTTGGGACGTCCTCGTTAGGAGTGCGTTCGGAAGGCGCGTTGCGTAGTGATGATGGATTCGTTGTTTTTGATAAACGCTTTAAAAACGAAAGCACCAGCCCAAGGCATGTTGCGGAATGAAAACTTCAAGGAATCGCCTATCAAAGGACCCCCAACCCACCCCACTTACTCACTCGGCTGCCTCTACCTTGCGCAATGACCTTCAGAAATGTGGTACTTCATTTTGGCTCACCCTGTATTATCAAGACTCATTAAAGTCCACACAGTATTATAGCCAAGGTCAACTAGGCCATAACTGAAATAAAGCAAAGCCAACAGTATACTGTGTAATGGATTTAATAACCACGAGTTGGGTCAAGAACTGAGCAGGAACATCGTCACATCTTTAGAAATTAGAGGTTTTAGTTTACAAAATTAAACTCTTAAGACTCGTAACGTGTGTGATTTATTTTAGATAATCTGTGTGACCAAAGCTATACTATAGCGCTGATAAAGGGGACTGAGATGGAGGAATGTCACAGGTTTTCAATATGAGAATACAGTGCCTGCTATGAAAAGGCGAGTTCTGAAGACACTCTGAAAATAACTTGATGTCTAAGGACGAAACTGCAGCGCCAGCTACGAAATGAAAATGCAAACGGACCGGGCCAAGCCTGCTTCTGCATAGCGCATCTTTGGAGGGAACACCTCAGTTGAATTAAGAAGAGCAGACACTTTAAATGACACGCATCTCTCTCCTGGGTGAACCGAGGCACAGCTTGCTGTATGGACACTGATTTGAGTCATTCAGGTTCTATCTTTTTGTCCACATTTGACTTCTAGTACTTGAATGGCTGATTTCTTTGCAAGTAAACAGAAGGAATGACTGAATTAAAGTTTGAATGTATCATCACTGAAACTTGCTGGTTTTATTAATTTAATCTGCCCCAGTGTGCTTGTTTTGAGTGATTTGTACCAATCTGACCATGTTGGAGGTTGTCTTTCATGTTTGATCTGGTGTGAGCCTTACGTGTTCCATTAAAATTGTGCCACTCTTTTAGGAGTAATGAGGAGAGACCTGAAGGACAGAGATGTCTCCCGGGGTCCTGGTAAGATGTTGAAGCAGAGGCTGCCAGCCCCTATTGCTCAAGTTATCTTGTAAGTCCCAGCAGGAGCTGCTGATCTCAAGGTGCCCCTGACCTTTGCCAAGGTATTCTTGCTTGCTCTCCTTTGACACTAAGGTCACCAGCCTCAGCTGATTTGATTTGATTTGTTTGAGATATGAGTGGATGTCACATCCGTGAGTAATGATGGGCGCACATGTGCATGTGTTGTCACCCTGCAATGAGATTGGTATCCTATCTAGGGGTCAGATTTATAAAATTTGTTTATGTACAAAATTAGGATTAAAATGTGTGAACGTGGCTTTCTATGTAAATGTTACGATTTATTAAAAAAAAAAAATTGAGAGAACATGCATAGATTTACGACAGCGCCGAGCCGTGCGTACACAACATTCCAGAGTCGGTGGGAAATAACAACACCCTCGATTTACGTAGGGAAATTCAGGAAAGACCTGTGTGAATGTGACAAACATACGACACCTCAAAACTGGTGAATATGATGTACAGACTAGACTGTATTTTAGTCCACATTTAAGGGGGCCAATGCTGTGTGTTTGCACTGAAAACTTTATCTTTTGTTAGTTTATATTGGCTACCTGTTGTCACTGTTCAGGTCACTGGCTGAGAGGTCAAGAATATCGTGGCCAAGCTTCACTCCGTCATTCCTGCTGTGCCAGAAACCATTAACTGACCTCTACAGTGCATCTTCAACCTGAGCCTGGAACAGGGGAGAGTCCCGAGGCTTTGGAAAACATCTTGCATCACCTCAGTCCCAAAAAGTATTACAGCCTAGTGAGCTGAATGACTTCCGGCCTGTCGCTGTGATGTCACATGTGATGAAGACCATGGAGCGGCTGCTGTTTCACCACCTGAGGCCACAGGTCCACCACGCCCTCGACCCTCTGCATTTCGCATACCAGGAGAAGGTGGGAGCAGAGGATGCCATCATCTACATGGTACACCGATCTCTCTCCCACTTGGACCAAGGCAGTGGTGCTGTAAGAATTCTGTTTCTGGACTTCTCTAGCGCCTTCAACACCATCCAACCTCTGCTCCTTAGGGACAAGCTGACAGAGATGGGAGTAGACTCACACCTGGTGGCATCGGTGGATTGTGGACTATCTTACAGACAGACCTCAGTATGTGCGTCTTGGAAACTGCAGGTCTGACATTGTGGTCAGCAGCACAGGAGTGCATCAGGGAACTGGACTTTCTCCAGTCCTGTTCAGCCAACATACATCAGACTTCCAATACAACTTGGAGTCCTGCCACGTGCAAAAGTTCACTGATGACACTGCTATGGTGGGCTGCATCAGGAGTGGGCAGGAGGAGGAGTATAGGAACCTAATCAAGGACTTTGTTAAATGGTGTGACTCAAACCACCTACACCTGAACACCAGCAAAACCAAGGAACTGGTGGTGGATTTTAGGAGGCCCAGACCCCTCATGGACCCCGTGATCATCAGAGGTGACTGTGCAGAGGGTGCAGACCTATAAATACCTGGGAGTGCAGCTGGATGATAAACTGGACTGGACTGCCAATACTGATGATCTGTGCAAGGGAGGACAGAGCCGACTATACTTCATTAGAAGACTGGCATCCTTCAACATCTGCAATAAGATGCTGCAGATGTTCTACCAGATGGTTGTGGTGAGCGCCCTCTTCTACGCGGTGGTGTGCTGAGCAGGCAGCATAAAGAAGAGGGACGCCTCACACCTGGACAAACTGGTAAGGAAAGCAGGCTCTATTGTAGGCACGGAGCTGGACAGTTTGACTTCCGTGGCAGAGCGACGGGCGCTGAGCAGACAGACTGCTGTCAATCATGGAGAATCCACTGAGCAGGATCATCTCCAGACAGAGGAGCAGCTTCAGCGACAGACTGCTGTCACCATCCTGCTCCACTGACAGACTGAGGAGACCCCACACTATGCGACTCGGGGGGGTAAACGTTAACATTATACAAAGTTTTTGTCTGTTATACCTGCATTGTTATCACTCTTTAATTTAATTTTGTTCTTTATCAGTATGCTGCTGCTGGAGTAGGGGAATTTCCCCTTGGGGATTAATAAAGTATCTCTCTAACTCTCTATCATATAGTGCCTTTCACTCTATCTAGATAGATAGATACTTTATTAATCCCAAGGGCATATCTACCAGGCACAACACCCACACTACTGGATTTGTCAGGAGAGAAGCTGCCCTACCAGCCGATGATGGTCTGCAGTTTGGTGATTGCATATGCATGAGGTTCATTAGCATAGTCCATGTACGGTTGTGCCAGGGTGGCAACTGGATGAGCGCCGAGGTGTGTTTGCGTACACACATTATACAAGATACTGGAATTGAAATTTGTCAAAGTAAATCGTGCAGACATTTTTTTTAATATATAAAATGTATGCATACTTTCAGGCTCGAATCCATGCAAAGTTTTATAAACAAGACCCCTGGTGTTGCACCTGGTGCCTGCTTGGTTAAATTTGAGGTGCCCTGGACAAGTGAGTTAGGGAGATGGATGGACACCCCTGTTGTTCCTCTAGAGCAGGGGTCTTCAACTCGTCACTCGCCATCCATTTCCAAGTAGCTCGCCAAAGGCTTAATGTCTCCTACATAAAATTTGAAAGCTTGATTAGTCAAATTAGAGGTGGGCAATCTTTCCAAAAAATCAAATCAGGATCCTTTTATCACAAAATCACAATCCACAATCTGAACTGCAATCTCTCTTTTCAATGTGGCAGACACTTAAGAGAATATCCGGACTCAATCTCATCAAGACGTAAGTAACACTTTATTTTAAATATTAAACAAAGTCGAATTCAATTGTTCTCTCGTTCGCTAGCTAAGTGAAGTTAAGGAAGCTGGCGAATGAGTAAGTAAAGAAGGCCCCTCTGCCCGTTGTGTGGATCTCGGATTTGCACAAAAAAATTGGTAACACAAGCGAACTCTGATACATAGTGAAATGAGAGAAGTCTCAAAATCAACCAGAATATTCAAGCAAATTATAGAAAAGAAACGATCTAAATGTGTTAAGTAGTGCTCTCATGAAAAGCAGACAGACAGACACACATTGGGTTTTATATATTAGTAAACCTTTAAAATAATGTGCAGTTAAAGTCTCAACAGCATTTCTGGAGCTTAGTAGAGCCAGATAATGACAATAATCTTCACCAAGCAGCTCTGAAAATGTCTGCTTTGTTTGGGTCTCCATACCTCTGTGAGTCTGACGTGACTGTCATGAAATCAAAGTTCAGAACACGACTGACAGACGAACATTGAAATGATTTAAGTGAACCTAAGGGGCTCCACTCCACCATACACCCCTCTTGTTGAGTCATCTGACTAACTGAAAAACACATCAGACATGCGACTGGCCATGTTAATAAAGTGACACAGTGACGTGTGCCAAAATGACAAAGGAATAAGTCATATCTGTGGATTTGGAATTGCATTGTTTTATTTTAATTCAAAGTGTGAGATACACTAGAAAATGCAGACAGACACACAAAATGCACTTGCAGATGAACTAAATTATTTTTTGTGATGTTTTAATGCAAAATGTGAGTTGTGGACACCAAGATTTTGTAAATGTTCAAACAAAAGAAGCATATTCAGTTTGTTTGGGTTGAAATGAGCTATGAGAAGAAATGTTACAACACATGAGGAGCTCTCGGCCATTTTCATTTTGTAAAAGGAGCTCTCAGGGGAATAAAGGTTGGAGACCCCTGCCTGCTGTAGAGTATGCAGTGAATGGTAATGTTTGCATGTCGGCTTATTAAAAGAAGACTATTTTAGTAGAATGTTTATTATTTTACAAAGCAGAAGGCATATTCGGGTATAAAGTGCAACAGGGCATCTTGAAAAACGCACCTGAACTGAAGATCAGGGAGACCACCCAAACCCACCTGGAAAAAAAAAGTCTGACTTTAAAAAACAACTCGGAATGAGCGACCCTGTCATTCGCAATCAACTCTAGCAAAACTCAGCACTGATGGACATTGGGTACCTCCTAAACTGTGTCACATTGTTTCCCACTCGTATGTGACTCACGTGTGTCGCTTTGCCTCACCAACTGCTAGGGATGGGACGTTTGACACCGAGGCATTCAAAGCTCGTATCGCTTCAACGAAGCCCATGTAGTGAAGCTTTACAAGCACGTGACTGATGACATCTGAAGCCTCAAATGTCACTAAAGCACTGGGCGCGCTCAGACTGACCTCCCTGAAGCTTTGCGCTGCTGGTCACTGGATGGGCGGGGACAGACCACAGGGGGGTGTTGCATAAAACACACACCGTCCAATCCCTTTACGTTAATCACAACCAATCACAGGGTTTCTTAACCTTTGGCCACAACATTAATACACAACAATGTGGAAATGTGTCTTAATAAAAGTTAGTGCATTAAAGTCCAAGCCATCACCTACAGAAACCTGCACATCAAAACACCATACCTCAGGGGGGCATGCAAACGTGTAGCCCCCCTTGCTTAAAATGTCTGTTACTGTGGACAGTTAAGTGAGCAGAAGATGAGCTGATCACCAAAAGGCATCAAGTTTTTAGTTCCATCGTTCACTGGTACAAAATACTAAATTAAAATGAAAAGGGCCTGAAGCAAAGGTTTGGGCCCCCATCATGGCCAGTACTTAGTAAGACCCACAACTTGTAAGGGTCTTTCTGTTCTTACTTGGGGTCTGTTTGGCCATTCATCCTGGCAAAAGGCCTCTAATTCTGCCAGATTCTTGGTCCGTCTTGCCCACCCTGCTTTTCTGAGATCTCCACAGATTTTCAGTGATGTTCAGGTTGCAGGACTGCTCTTGAGGTATTCCATTGTAGATGTGGAGGTGGGCTTCAGATCTTTATCTCCCACCAACTATGGTAAAACCTTGTATGTCACATTTCTGGAAAATTGAGAAATTGATGTCACCCCTGTAATTAACGACCTGTGGATTTCATTTGTCCTGAACTTCACATACACAACATTCGTTTTTTCATAAATCAACAACACCTGCTATTTAAATCACGCAGTCGCAGCATTTAAATCATGTGACTGTAATCTCATGTTTTCATTGGTAGGTGGTCTTTCCTCATTGGTCAGTGGAGTCACTACATTTTTGTCCTGCAGTAAGTAAACTACAGTGTCCATACCAGCTTCTTCCATCGTGTTATGACCAGAATGAAGACATATTTGGCCATCATCACTACCTTATAACATCAGGAAAGACCAACTAAAAAAACTCAATTTTGAAAAAAACGACAGTTACTGTGTTGTTCCATTGCACGTAAGATCTTGTTGTACACCCATCCTCTCTTTCACTTCAACTTTTCTACAGATGGTGTGATGTTTGCTTCCAGAATTTGCTGCCATTTATTTGAATGCGTTCTTCTCTCTCCCAATGACATGTTCCCTGTGTCACTGGCTGCCACCCAAACCCAAAACCTGATCAATCCACCGCCATGCTTTAATAGTTAGAGACTCGTTCTTTTCCTGGAATTCAGCCCATTGTTTCCTCCAATCCTTCCTTTGCACATCATGGCCAAAAAGTTCTGTTTCAACTTCCTCAGCCCTGAATGCATCAGGCTTGTTTAGAAGCTCATCTGCACACTTCAGTCACTGAATGTTGTGGCGAGGACGCAGGACTACCATCAAGGTCATGTTTGTAGAACAGTGGGCCACCACTCCAGAGTATGTTCAATCTTCAGGAAGGTCTCCTGCAGTCAAACGGGGGGTCTTTATTTGCCTTGATTTCCCCACTCCTACTCCTGGTCATATTCTTGACTTGCTTTGTTCAAATGGCTTGAATAACGGCTCCGTCCCAGGTTCATTCTCTGGGATTTCTGATCATCGAATGTAACTTATTGCCACTACTTCTATTGAGAAAAACTCGATCTCCTATCACAACATTCTGTCTGTTACTTTCTTTGTGTTTGCTGCATCCCTTCTGTCTTCGTCTCTTTCTGGCCTGCATAGTCTTCCCTCTCCTGACAGCACAGTTTCCTTTTATAACAAATGTGTTTCCCAACTGCTAGATCACTTTGCTCCCTTAAGGACTCAGCAGGTTCCAGCCACCCGCTGCTGTCGCTGGTCCACCCGTGGGCTCACAGCTATTTCCCTTGAGGATTAATAAAATATCTATCTACCAAGAAAGCCACTAGCCAGCGTCTTGAGCGACTTTATGAGAAAACAGGCCGCATAGTTCACTCCCAGCTTTACACTGAGCATACACCTCAATAGAGGGATACCCTTAACTCTGCTCGCTCCAATTATTATTAGTGTCTCATAAATGGTGCCAAGCCCAGGCCCAGAACTCTTTTTTTAGGACTGTTAATAAACTCCTCTAACAGACCTTAATACAGTTGAACAGTGTCAAGCTTTCTTACACTTCTTTAATACCAAAATTGATGAATTTCCACACCTCCATCACTCACTTCTTCCAATCTGCCATCTCCATGATCAAGACTCACTTGTTTCTTGCCTGTTGACTCTCTCGCCGTCTCTGAACTTACTAATAAGTCTCATTCCTCCTCTTGTCTGCTTGATCCTGCCTCCACTTCTCTGTTCATCCATAATTAGTATTCCTGTTGCCCCATTGATAAATGCAGGTTTTGTTTCAGGTTCTGCCTCAAATGCCCTCAGAACTTCTGCAGTTACCCCAATCCTTAAAAAACCTGACCTGGATTCTTCTTCTCTCTCTCCAGTTACAGGCCTCTCTCTAATCTCCCTTTTTTGGCTAAGGTGATGGAACACGTGGTTGCTACACAACTCCATGCCTTTCTTGTAAACCAGCGTTTCTCAACCTTTAAGTATTTGTGACCTGAGTTTTCACTACAGTTTTAATCGCGCCCCCTAACGTTTTTTGAAAAGAGCCCACTAATACCAATTTGTTCATTTTTAATTAATGATATATCATAGATACATGTATCTAACTCGAATTTTATTTTCCTAGTATCAGAATGTAGTTTAAGGTAATTTGTTTTGGTTTCAATAGATGTATTTTTCATATTTTCACATCTTCGCGTCCCCCTTTTTGTTACGGCCCGCCCCACAGGTTGAGAACCACCGTTGTAGACAATAAACTCCAGGAGCCTTTTCAGTCGGACTTCCACACACAGCACAGCGCTGGGACGGCTATCAGATCATTGATTCTATGGTTTACAGTACACTATGGTTACGATTAGGGTAGGGGGAGGGTCAAGTAAGGTAAATCAAGTGACAAAAACGTGCAATCCGATTGGCTGTCCAGTGGCGCTCCTGACTCGCCGTGCTGCAGACTCGTCAAAGATGCGCGAACACAAGGAGATCCGTGACAATCACACCTTAGCACGTGGAATTCCACGTTGGATCACAGATATCATAATAATACGCACTCTCACGATTTGAACCTTCAATCGTATTTATTTTTAACTCAGTCACGAGCTCGTGGAATAAAAAGGAACGAACTAAATACCAGTTCGCTAAACAGTCCACGTCAATATCCTGAATGTTTGCATTGATTTTGAGTACTTGAAATACACTTCAATCGGGTTTTCCCCTTTCCCGTTAACAAGCTTTAACCGAGTTTCTTGCAAAGCACAGTTTTAAATCCCTCGACAACATGTGCGCCGCTCCACAGGACAGCTAATCAGACGTCTGAATTTCGCAGCGTCACTGGACAGCCAATCAGAGCGACGAATAGATGAGGGTTGTCGCTACCTTCCTCTTCCGCTACCTATCATTGGCAGATCCTCACTCTGAGCCCACCCTACAACACGCCATCGCTGTCGTCTCCACGCCCACACTCATTAGACGAATAGTGGCTGGCTGCTGCTGATTTGTAACAACCAATCATCTTGCCTCGCTGCGCTAAGACATTGTTTTTGAAAGAAAGTTCGTTTGGGGAGGTAGCGTAGCGGCGCTGACGGGAAGCTTTGTGAAAATTAAGTACAATGGAGGAGGATTTAGAAAGTAACCGTGACTTCAATATGAGAATGAAGAAGAACGAGCAATGGTTTCAGCAGTGCTTGGAGGCAATATGTGAAAAGGTAAGACGAAAACGGGCCATTTCTTCACACAACTCTTAAGCTTTCTCACGTCTAAAAGCGCGACTGAATTCCTTCCAAATACAAGGACGTATTCACACTTGGGCGTTGTAAGTTTCCTGCGTGTGTTTTGCGGTTTTCGTGCTTTTTAATTTTTTTTTCTAAACGCCTTTCAGTGTTTTGCTTGGGATTTGAAGAGAGTTTTTCAAACGTTTTTCTAAGAAGCGTTTTGCAGGGAAAATGTACTTGACGTCATTTCCATTTTGTAGCTGTGCGAGGTGATTGTTGCGTTTCCAGAATGTTCGGGCCGTGACGTTAAGAGTTGTCAGTACCGACAGTCACAGCACTGAAGAGCAGGCGTCCTCCGTGTCATGCGTGAACCTAATTTGTCATGTGGTTTGATGAATAATTATGAGGGGGGAGCCAGCAGCAACAACAACAACATCGTGCATGCGCGTGAGCAGGGGGCTGTTCCACGAAGCGAGCTTATAAAATCGAGGATTATTTGTAATAGCCTCGCTTGAGTTAGCCTAACAGTTCACTTCAGGCTCATTGAGTTCCACGAACAAAATTCAGGTGTATTTAATCTCCGCTAATTCAAGCCAAGCTTGATAAGCGAGGCTCGTGCGCGTCCACGCGATATAAAAGGCAGCCTTGTTAATCGATGCTGGATAAGTAAGAATGGAAACTAAGGAAAGAGCTGCGTTTTTTTCGCAGGCGGAGCAAGAATTATTATTACAAGCCTATGAGGACTACAAAGCTATAATAACTAGAAAGGGGAACACGAGCTGTATTATCAAAGCTCGTGAGGCTGCATGGCAGAAAATAGCT
>NW_024380949.1:0-10968 GCF_016835505.1 Polypterus senegalus | reverse complement strand
GCTTTTGGCAGACAGACATCATGTACTCCTAGGTCTTAAAACAACGACAAGCAGAACACGCAGCTTGCCAGCAGCAGCAGGAAGCCAGCAGATGATCCGACCGCTTCTCCTTAGCGTGCGTTTAGCAAATCACCCCACCCCCTTTCACAACACGAGCAGCAGAGACGCGAAGTGGCAAAAGGACAGCTGCTGTACAGGCTTTGAAATGATCAACACAAAGCGCAACAAGAAGAAGTATAGTTTGGAATACATGTGATGGCCCAAGTACTTTGGGGGTGAGAGTAGTGGTTTAGGTTATCTGCCAACACGTTCACTTCTTTTTAGCCATTCTGTAATTTTATGTATGTGTTTATTTACCTATGTATTCTATGGAAAATGCCAGGTGATGGTATTTTCTAGTAAATATCCCATATAAAGAAGCTAGATTGATTAGTTGTTTTCATCAATGTTTCTTGCTGTCACAAAAGAATGAAGATCATTGTAAATGCCATCACTACACCAATTTCTCTTTCTCTCCTGTTTTCTTACATACACACATACATACATACATACAGACAGACACATACAAAGCAATCACAAATGTCAACATACTCTGTGTCAAAATGGAATAAACGAAAACCTTGATCAGTCTACAGCAATGAACTTGGTGTTGTCTTGTCATGCTGCCTCAGGGTCAGCACATACTTTGTTCTGCACCGTGAAACTGCCTTCTCACAAAGCTCTTATGAGGAATATACATACATACTATATATATATATATACACAGTATATATACATATATATACACATATATATATACATATACATATATACACATATATATATATATATATACATATACATATATATATATATATATATATACATATATATATATATTACATATATATACATATACATATATATAATATATATTATTATATTATATATATTATTATTAATATACATATATATTATATATATATATATAATATATTTTATATACTATATATATATATATATATATATATATACATATATATACATATATATACAATATATATATATATATATATACATATATATACATATATATACATATATATATACACATATATTACATATATATATATATCTATATATACATATACATACATATATACATAAATAAACATATATATACATATTGTGGAGGACTGCTGGCTTTGTGCTCCGGCCCTCACCCCCAGGCCACCAGGAGGAGCTCTCCGACAGCAGGATTGTAGCCCAGTTCCAGCAGGGCCTCCTGGACTTTGTAGTGTTTTTACACAGCCCTGCTGGATACCGTGGGGACCACCAGGAGCGCTGTAGGGGGCTCATGGGCTCTTGTGTGCCCTGTAACTTGGGAGTATGTCTGCGGCCGTTAGCATGACAGGAAGGAACGACGTGTCTCCCGGGTTGAAGAAAAGGACTGTTTACCCTGACCCGGAAGTAATAAAGAACTGTGGACTTAATTGGGCAGGAACACCTCTGGGTCAGAGGCTATAAAAGGACTACGGGCCAGTCCAGACACTGAGCTGTGCTGGGTGGGAGAGGAGCAAAGTGTCTGGGCGAGGAGGAGTGGTTAGTGTTTTGTGAGTAAAGTAGTTAATTGGTTTATGAGTAGTGTGGAAGGTGCTTGGTGCACTCTGAAGAATAATAATAAAAAGTCTTGGAGTCCAAACCTGGTGTTTGGAGTCATCCCTGAGGGTTCAAGGGAGCACTAGCGCCCCCTACTGCTACAATATATATATACACACACACACACACACACACACACACATTATATATATATATATATATATATATATATATATATATATATATATATATATATATATATATACACTAGAATAATACCCGCTTTGCAGCGGAGAAGTAGTGTGTTAAAGATTATGAAAAGAAAACATTTTAAAAATAATGTAACATGATTGTCAAAGTAATTGTTTTGTGTATTTGGTGTAGCGTCACAGTTATTTTCGGTAGCTGCATCAGAAAATGTATCAATGACGTCTGACACGCCTCCCTCTCCCTTTACTGTTTTCTCACAGCTTGGATTGCTGCTGTCATATATATACACACACACACATATATATATACACATACATATCTTCATATTTACATATCTATATACATATCTACATATACACATATATATATGTGTGTGTGTATATATATATATATATATATATATATATATACACATATATACACACACATATATATATATATATATATATATATACATACATATATATAAACTGCTCAAAAAATTAAAGGAACACTTTGAAAACACATCAGATCTCAATGGGAAAAATAAATCCTCCTGGATATCTATACTGATATAGACTGGGTAATGTGTTAGGAACAAAAGGATGCCACATCGTTTGATGGAAATGAAAATGATCAACCTACAGAGCCCTGAATTCAAAGGCGCCCCAAAATCAGAGTGAAAAAATTATGTGGCAGGCTAGTCCATTTTGCTAAAATTTAATTGCAGCAACTCAAAATTGTACACGTAGCACTTTGTATGGCCCTGTGTTCTTGTATACATGCCTGACAACATCGGTGCATGCTTCTAATGAGATGACAGATGGTGTTGTGGGGATCTCCTCCCAGATCTGGACCAGGGCATCACTGAGCTCCTGGACAATCTGAGGTGCAACCTGGTGGCATTGGATGGACCAAAACATAATGTCCCAGAGGTGTTCTATTGGATTTAGGTCAGGAAAGTGTGGTGGCCAGTCAATGGTATCAATTCCTTCATCCTCCAGGAACTGCCTGCACTCTCTCACCACATGAGGCCAGGAATTGTAGCTGCACCAGGAGCCACTGTACCAGCATAGGGTCTGACAATGGGTCCAAGGATTTCATCCTGATACCTAATGGCAGCCAAGGTGCCTTTGTCAAGCCTGTAGCGGTCTGTGTGACCCTCCATGGATATGCCTCCCCAGACAATCATTAACCCACCACCAAACTGCTCATGCTGAATGGTGTTACAGGCAGCATAATGTTCTCCATGGCTTCTCCAGACCCTTTCACTTCTGTCACGTGCTCAGGGTGAACCTGCTCTCATCTGTAAAAAGCACAGGGCACCAGTGGTGCATCTACCAATTCTGGTATTCTCTGGCGAATGCCAATCAAGCTGCATGCTGCTGGGCAGTGAGCTCAGGGCCCATTAGAGGACATGGGGCCCTTGGGTCACCCTCATGAAGTCTTTCTGGTTGTTTGGTCAGAGACATTCACACCAGTGGCCTGCTGGAGGTCATTTTGTAGGGCTCTGGCAGTGCTCATCCTGTTCCTCCTTGCCCAAAGGAGCAGATACTGGTCCTGCTGATGGGTTATGGACCTTCTATGGCCCTCTCCAGCTCTCCTAGAGTAACTGCTTGTCTCCTAGAATCTCCTCCATGCCCTTGAGACTGTGCAGGGAGACACAGCAAACCTTTTGGCAATGACACGTATTGATGTGCCATCCTGGAAGTTGGCCTACCTGTGCAACCTCTGTAGGGTCCAGGTATCGCCTCATGCTACCAGTAGTGACACTGACTGTAGCCAAATGCAAAACTAGTGAAGAAACAGTCAGAAAAGATGAGGAAGGAAAAATGTCAGTGGCCTCCACCTGTTAAACCATTCCTGTTTTGGGGTCATCTCATTGTTGCCCTCTAGTGCATCTGTTGTTAATGTTCATTAACACCACAGCAGTTGAAACTGATTAACAACCCCCTCTGCTACTTAACTGACCAGATTAATATCCCATAAGTTTCATTGACTTTATGCTATACTCTGATTAAAAAGTGTTCCTTTAATTGTTTTGAGCAGTATATATATATATATACATATACATATATATATATACATATATATATATATATATATATATATATATATATACATATATATATATATATATATATATATATATATATATATATATACATATATACATATATATACACATACATATACTTGTGTGTATGTTTTGTGTCTATATGTGTGTGTATAGCTTTGGTCACTGAGTGCAAGGGAAAATAATAAAATATAGTCTATAAGTTATTAAACAGTAAAACATTAACGTTTTAAAAGTACAGGTACATTGAGCACTACTGGAGTGGTTCTTGGGTAAACTACATTTTAAAGACTGTGTAACACAACAGGTAAGTAACTAACAGCAGCTAAAATGTATATGGATCATCTCTCGGTAGTAGATCCCTTTTGAAAGCGCTACACGACGGCTGTGGTATAGAAATTACATTTTCTATGTGAGCGTTCAAATTTGTGCCTCTGGTAATGTGCCTTACCGGCATTTAAAGAAAATTAGTTTTGTGTCCTCTGCAGTGTTAAGAGAAAGGCTTTGGTTTGGGATAAAAGGAAAAAGGTGTAAAGAAAGGAAAGTTGCCTTTTCTTTTATATAGTATAGAGATGTGTTAAGCTGGCGTTATGATGCGCCTTTTGGGGACAGTCGCGGTGGGTCTTGTGTAGACTGGTGAGGCGTCCCGCCATTAATCGGCTGTGATGGCACTGTCAGTCCTCCACTCGTGTCGTGTCTTCATAATCCGAGTGAGGACCTCATAATCGTATATCGTGCAAAAGAAAGTGTGAATCGCCTTAATATTATTTTGCCGTGGTGTAGAAAAGGGGTCCGTGTTTGCACTTGTCTGGGCTATAGCGCAGGGGAGGATGAAAAAATTAAAAGTGCTCACTTTGACTTAAGGCAGAAGCGCAGTCAGCGTCTCAAAGGCGGCACAGCTATGCGCAGCGCTGGCTGCTCGACTTTTGCTGGGCAGGAGACCACAGTTTTGCAGAGACGTTCATGATATCAAAAGTCTCAGCGCTCTTTGGAGGTCATTCATATATTATATATATATATATATCAAAATACCCGCCTCAGGGAGAAGTAGTGTGTTAAAGAAGTAATGAAAAGAAAAGGAAACATTTTAATAATAGCGTAACATGATTGACATTGTCATGAGTGTTGCTGTCATATATATGCCTGCCTAAATAAGTCACCCTCGCTTTGCTCTTACTTTATTTACCGTTCATTTAATCATGGCTAGGCGGAAAAATTATAAAATGGAAGGAGGATGGCTTTACCAAAACAATTATTGATGGCGAATCGATTATTCATAAAGCTTGAATTGGTGATCTGTTTTCTGTGTTAACCTCATATTTTTCATACTTCTTCTCAAACTAAGGTGGTGCGAGGGTAAAATGAATCGGGATGCTGATCAATGTAATGCGTGTACCAGGAAATCATGCATTGACAAAAGCTCCCTTTGCTTGTAATGCAAAGTGTGATTAAATGCATTATTTTTTAGCGCGTTATGGAGCACATGCATCGAAGCTTCTCAGCTGTGCTTGTGCTAAGAAAAGGAAAGATTTTAAAAATAGCGTAACACGATTGTCAATGTAACCTTTTGTAAGTAGTGCCTGGAGGATTCAGTGTGGAGAAACTCTAGAGAGAGCGTGTGTATTAACTTGTGGATTTTTCTGTGAGTATTTGGTGGCAGTCTGGCGAAGTTGCTTGGAAGACGGCGTTAGCTGTGAGCTCAGCTCAGAGCGAAATGAGATGAATGGGAGGGAGATGATGATGACTCCCCACCCGCTTAACTGTCAATCCCCACAAACACAGTCTCTCGGAATTTGCATAAGCACACCCCTTCACCTACAATTTTAACTTAGTTACAAAGTGATCAAAACTCTCGTTTATATCCTGCGTCCTCTCATTAAACTTGTATCCCACATTACCTGTGGGCATGTGAAACGCCTGCGTAGCCTGTCTATGAACTTAATTTAAAGTTTAGGTTTACACCTTGCTTTCTTTCCGAGGTGCAGCAGCACTCATGAATATGGTAGTATATGTCACTTCGCTTCTTATTGTTTGCTGCCTTCTCAATTATATAATGCATGTTTTCTTCAAAGCTTTTTGGAGGTCTTCCTGGTTTTCTACGCACTGCGTTGACAGTCAGTTCACGTGATTACGTGGGAGGCGTGATGATGTCACACTAAACTCCGCCCCCCCACGTCATTCCAGCTCAACTCCATTACAGTTAATGGAGAAAATACCTTCCAGTTATGACCATTAGGCGTAGAATTTCGAAATGAAACCTGCCCAACTTTTGTAAGTAAGCTGTAAGGAATGAGCCTGCCAAATTTCAGCCTTCTACCTACACGGGAAGTTGGAGAATTAGTGATGAGTCAGTGAGTGAGGAGTGAATATTATGAACTATCGTATTTGTTCAAGTTCATTTAAATTTTAAATAGAAGGAATTTTTATTTAGTCGACAGAAATATCTTTGGTAGGAATGGTAAAAACAGACAGGAATATTATTCGTGAATAAATCAACTCAAACCTTAAATAACTTAAAAGAACAAACATTCAAATTTCTTTACTCTTATGTAAATTTATATAAAAAATAAACTTAAATATCCCAAAAGATTTTGCTCTCCATAAAATATATCCTTTCAAATTATACAAATTCAAATATGAACATGCTGCATAACAAAAACCTGGAAATATAAATAAATGTGTTCCTTTCAGCAATAAAAATCAAATCATTCAGTTGTCTTTGCTCATATGTCATTTTAGAGCTGGACGCCTGGCATCTTTTTTGGGCCCCAAGTTGCTTCTGTTTGCTGTGAGGTTCTGTGTTGTGAGATTCTCAGGATGGATTGCAGGTGCTCATCAGTGAGGCGACTCCTGTGTGCTGTTTTGTTAGTCTTTATCACTGAGAAGAGCTTCTCACACAGATATGTCACCAAACATATACAAGGTTCGAGCCGCATGTAGACAGACTTTTTTTGTTCTTCAAAGTCACCAAAGCGGGTGCAAAACTCAGTGCGCTCGGTTTATCAGCAAAGTGCGATTTGGGAACACCGTAGTGACGACTTGGTTTAACATTACTTGGCAACAGGGAAAGTTGCACTGGTGCATTTGTGTCTCCATAAAGGCACTTCACTTGAAATCACTTTGTGATTGTGCACGGGTAAAAACGTCCGCTGAAGTGTCAGATTCTTATTTAATTCTTCTGCTTTCTGTATCTTCTGCATTGCATTCAGGTTACCCTGATGTTTTGTCTCATAGTGCCGCCTTAGATTAAATTCTGTAATTACAGCCACATTAGCTCCACAAATGAGACACACGGGTTCAGTAAACATATACTCAGCCTCCCACCGGTTTTTAAAGGCTCTATTTTCAGAATCAACTTTTCTTTCAGCATCGTGAGCTAGTTCACAATAACTTGCAGCATCATGAGCTAGACTTGATTAACGCGGATTCGCAAGGCAGCTGAAGGCTGCATTAGGGATCTGTAGTTTGTGTTACCAGCGCTCATATACCCGGCTTTAATAACAATAATACAGTATATAAAATAATCTGCGGCCGGATATAATTACACCGGGTCGGATGTGGCCCCATGCCCTTGAGTTTGACACATATGGACTAAATAGAACTTGAAAAGATATATTTTGTCAAATGTGATCAGCAATTCAGATAGAGTTGACGACACTACAGCCTGCATGCCTCAATAAGTCATCCTCCCCTCGCTCTTACTTTTTTACCGTTCATCTAATGATTACACCGAGTATGGCTTTACCAAAACAATCATTGATCATGTAGATCGGGATATATATATATATATACATATATATATATATACCGCGTATTGCAGCGGAGAAGTAGTGTGTTAAAAAGCTATGAAAAGAAAAGGAACATTTTAAAAATAACGAACATGACTGTCAATATACAGTATTTGTTTTGTGAGTGTTACTGAGTGTTGCTGTCATCAAGGATTTGATTATCATTATTTCTTTCTATCAGGTTCGTGATTTGTAGGATGTGTTGTGTTCAAGTTACATTCCGTGGTTTGTCAATCGTTGTAAAGATAAGAGGTTTCATTCATCGATTCGTTCTTACTGCATCAATAAACAGCCTGCCTTCTTCTTTATCTGAGACCTGACACACTGCATGCACGGGTTTTTTATACTGTCTTCCTTTAGCGACATTGACTTTTTCCAACGGTGCTTTGTTTCCGCAGTAGTTGGATTTATGAATATGCTTGTATGTATCAAACGCTCATATTTTTGCTGCCTTTTCAATTGTGTAATTCAGTTTTTGTTCAGCGCTTTGGAACTGTTGCCTTTATCTGTGCACCGCGCCAGTTCACGTGAGCCACTCGGTACATGCATCAAGGTTGCCATCTCGCTATGTCCATGGCTGTATTTAATGTTACCTTAGTCCTGGCACTTAAAACTTTCTCTCGCAGTTTCGCTGAGTTTGAGTCAAACACCACCCTGACCATCTCATCTTCCTCTCCATAAGCACAGTCCTTCACCCATGAATATTTACCCGCGGCAGTTTGCTATTGATTGCCGCTGACGGACGGCCTTATATGGGCAGGCACTAATATAACGCAGCGGCAGCTCTGTCTATGAACTTAATTTAAAGTGTTTACATCGCGCTTTGTTTCCGGCGAGAACTCATGAATATGGTTAGAATGCACGCCGCTTTATTGCTTGCTGCCTTCAATACAATGCATGCTAGCGCTTTTGAGGTCTTCCCGGTTTTCTATGTACTGCGTGATTCGCGAGGCGGATGATGTCACACGAAACCCGCCCCACGGGCGTGAAGCTCATTCCATTACAGTAAATGGAAGGTTCGCTTCAGTTATGACATTACGCTTAGAATTTCGAATATATGCTCACTCTTTGTAGAAGCTTTAGGAATGAACTGCAATTTCAGCCTTCCACCCATCGGGAAGTTGGAGAATTAGTGATGAGTCAGGAGTGAGTGAGTGGGGCTTTACCTTTTATTAGTATAGATGTTGTATGTATGTATAGTATAGGTGTGTGTGTTTATATATATATATATATATATATATATATATATATATACACACACACACACACACACATATATACATACATACATATATATATATACACACACATACATACATACATACATCTATACTAATAAAAGGCAAAGCCCTCACTCACTCACTCATTCACTCACTCACTCACTCACTACTAATTCTCCAAATTCCCGTGTAGGTAGAAGGCTGATATTTGGCAGGCTCATTCCTTACAGCTTACTTACAAAAGTTGGGCAGGTTTCATTTCGAAATTCTACGCCTAATGGTCATAACTGGAAGGTATTTTCTCCATTAACTGTAATGGAGTTGAGCTGAATGACGGGGAAGGAGTTTCATGTGACATCATCACCTCCCACGTAATCACGTGAACTGACTGTCAACGAAAGGTGAAACCAAGAGACCTCTAAAAGCGCTAAGAAAACATGCATTATATAATTGAGAAGGCAGCTAAAACAATAAGAAGAAGCGAGTGACATATACACCATATTCATGAGTGCTGCTACTCGAAAGAAAGCAAGGTGTAAACCTAAACTTTAAATTAAGTTCATAGACAGGCTATCACTGGCTTTCACATGCCCACAGGTATGCGGATACATGTTTAATGAGAGGACGAGGATATAAACGAGTTTTGATCACTTTGTAACTAAGTTAAAATTGTAGGTGAAGGGGTGTCTTATGAAATTCCGAGAGACTGTGTTTGTGGGGATTGACAGTTAAGGCGTGGTGGGGAGTCACGTCATCATCTCCCCTCCCATTCATCTCATTTCGCTCTGAGCTGAGCTCCGCGGCTAACGCCGTCTTCCGAAGCAACTTTGTCAGACTGCCACCAAATACTCACAAATAAATCCACAAGTTAATACACACGCTGTCTCTATAGAGTTTCTCCACACTAAATCCTCCAGGCACTACTTACAAAAGGTTACATTGACAATCGTGTTACGTATTTTTAAAATCTTCCTTTTCTTAGCACAAGCACAGCTGAGAAGCTTCGATGCATGTGCTCCATAACCGTTAAAAAATAATGCATTTAATCACACTTTCATTACATAGCAAAGGGAGCTTTTGTCAATGCATGATTTCCTGGTACACCGATTACATTGATCAGCGATCCCGATTCTATTTTACCCTCGCACCACCTTAATTTGAGAAGAAGTATGAAAAATATGAGGTTAACACAGAAAACAGATCACCAATTCAAGCTTTATGAATAATCGATTGCCATCAATAATTGTTTTGGTAAAGCCATCCTCCTTCCATTTTATAATTTTTCCGCCTTTAGCCATGATTAAATGAACGGTAAATAAAGTAAGAGCAAAGCGAGGGTGACTTATTTAGGCAGGCATATATATGATAGCAACACTCATGACAATGCAATCATGTTACGTATTATTAAAATGTTTCTTTCTTTTCATTACTTTAACACACTCTCCACGCAGTAGCGCGGTATTTTGATATATATATATATCATATAATATATGAATGACTCCAAAGAGCTGAGACTTTTGATATCATGAACGTGTCTGCAAAAACTGTGGTCTCCTGCCCTGCAAAAGTCGAGCAGCCAGCGCCATGATAGCTGTGCCGCCTTTGTGACGCTTGACTGCGCTTCTGCCTTAAGTCAAAGTGAGCACTTTTAATTTTTTTCATCCTTCCCCTGCACAATAGCCCAGACAAGTGCAAACACGGGACCCCTTTTCTACACCACGGCAAAATAATATTAAGTCGATTCACATTCTTTTGCACGATATCGATATGAGGTCCTCAACTCGGATTATGAAGACACAGAGTGGAGGACGGACAGTGCCATCACAGCCAATAAATGGCGGGATGTCTCACCAGTCTACACAAGACCCAATTCGGCTGTCCCCAAAAGCGATCATAACGCCAGCTAACACATCTTCTATACTATATAAAAGAAAAGGGCAACTTCCCTTTCTTTACACCTTTTTCCTTTTATCCCAAACCAAACCCTTCTCGCTTAACACTGCAGAGGACACAAAACTAATTTTCTTAAATGGTAGCACATTACAGAGGCAAATTTGAACGTCACATAGAAATGTAATTTATACCACAGTCAAAATCGAGTTCATTACAAGTTGGT
>NW_024380948.1:0-14887 GCF_016835505.1 Polypterus senegalus | reverse complement strand
TGATCCCAACAGCCTCCACGACTATTAGAGCCTGAACTGTAGATCAACACCTAACTCTTAAATGGCTATACCATAAGAAAGATACTGAACTCTCGTCTCATGAGATGGTCCCTGAGTTTGCAACCGTATTGTTTTACTGTCAGGCATCAACCCAACTCTGTGCACATTAATGCAGATGTCCAGTCATACCTGTCTGAACCTGGTTTGGAAGAGTCGCTTAATTCACAAAGATGTTAATAAAGCTGAGGGAGGGTGTGAAGAGGCGGGCTGAACACACCCCTAGAAGACACAGTCACTCCTCGAACCCCCTCTTAAGCGGTGATACAATGGGAACAAATAGAGTTTTTACCTCCTCTATGCTCCATTAGCTGCTCGCTTGCTGCTGCTCCCATGGCGTGTGATCTGCGACTTGCGCAGTGCTTTGAACATTTAAAAGCCTGTACAGCAGCTGTCCTTTTGTTTCATTGCCTCGTCCCTCATCTCCCCATACAGCCTGTAATTTATTCTTTATGCTTTATTATGCTGTTTACGAATAAAGTTTATGTTTCTTGAAAAATATGAGTGAATCTGTGCAACTGTATGACCCAAGCATGACAATACATTCCACTCACACAATGCTTTTTCTTTGTGATCCCCTCATTTCAGGGCACCATCATGTTTGGCACACACAGCAAAGGCAAGTCTATTAAAGCCATCATATTTAGGACTTTGTCGCATATCCCTTGCATATATAATGACAACTTGAGGCTTTTGATACATAGACATCAGCAGGTGCTGAGGGGCTTCTCTGGTGATGGTCTGCCAAACCTCAAATGCAGCCAAAACTCCTGCTTGTTTTGGGAAGTTTGTCCCCTTAGGTTTTCTCTTCAGTATATGGAAGGCCTGCTTAATTGGATTTAAATCGGGGACTGGCTTGGCCATATATGAATTTTCCATTTTAGCTTTTATAATCTCTTTGGAACCTGAGCAGATCATTTGTTTCTACACAACTCAGAATTTATGGTGCAGCTGCCATCAACAGTTTCATCATCAATGAAGAGAGCCATGTATGCTCAACCCATAACACCCTCACCACCATGTTTAACAAATGAGGTGGTCTGCTTTGCATCTTGGGCAGTTAGTCTGCACACTTTGCTTTGTCATTACTCTGAAACACATTGGTTTTGTCTCATCTGTCCACAAGACCCTTTGCCAGATTTCTACAGGCTCTTTAAAGTCCTTTAGCACAAACTGTAATCTGGCCATCCTGTTTTTGTGGTTCATATCTTGCAGTGTGGCCTGTTTATTTCTGTTCATGAAATCTTCTGTTGATAGTCCTCTCTGACACATCCACATCTGCCCTCCTGAAGAATGCTGCTGATCTTTTGGGCAGGCATTTGGGGCCTTTTCTTTACCATAATAGCCGTGGAGGTCTTCCTTGGCCTACCAGTCCCTTTGTGATTACTGAGCTGACCTGTGCATTCTTTCTTCTTCATGATATTGTAGACAGATGATTTAGGTCATCCTAAGGTTTTGCTAATGTCTTGAATGATTTTATTCTTGTTTATCAGCATCATAATGACTTCTTAACTGTGCCACAGGGGATGCAAAACCAGTGTGTTTCTTTATGCCAGTCCCAAGCCCGGATAAATGGGGAGGGTTATGTCAGGTAGGGCATTCGGTGTAAAGTTTTGCCAGATCAATATGTGGACAGCAATACAAATTTCCATACTGGATCGGTTGAGTCCCGGGTTACCAAAGACCTCCACCAGTGGTTAGCCAACAGGGTGCTTGCGGAAATTGGGTTACTGTTGGGAGAAAGTTAGCAGATATAATGGAGAGAAGGAAGGTTGATATATTGTGCGTGCAAGAGACTAAATGGAAGGGGAGTAGGGCCAGGTGGATTGGAGGTGATTCAATTTGTTCTATCATGGTGTGGATGGGAGGAGAAATGGAGTAGGAGTTATTCTGAAGGAACAGCATGTCAAGAGTGTTTTGGAGATGAAAAGAGTGTCAGACAGAGTAATGATTATGAAGCTGGAAATTGGAGGTGTGATAATGAATGTTGTTAGTGCATATGCACCGCAAGTTGGGTGTGTGATGGATAAGAAAGAAGATTTCAAGAGTGAATTGGATGAAGTGATGAACAGTGTACACAAAGGACAGAAAGTGGCGATTGGAGTGGTTTCAATGGACATGTTGATGAAGGGAACAGAGGAGATGAGGAGGTGATGGGTAGGTATGGTGTCAAGGACAGGAATGAAAAAGGTCAGATGATAGTGGATTTTGTAAAAAGGATGGACATGGCGGTTGTGAATACGTATTTTAAGAAGAGGGAGGAATATAGGGTTACGTACAAGAGTAGTGGAAGATGCACACAGGTAGATTACATCCTATGTGGGAGGGTCAATCTCAAGGAAATTAAAGACTGCAAAGTGGTGCTAGGGGAAAGTGTAGTTAGACAGCATAGGATGATAGTCTGTAGGATGACATTGGAGATCAAGAAGAGGAAGAAAGTGAGGGCAGAGCCAAGGATCAAATGGTGGAAGTTGGAAAAGGAAGACTGCAAGGTTAAGTTCAAAGAGGAGGTAATGTCAGGCACTGGGTGTCAGTGAAGAGTTACCAGACAGCTGGAAAAGAAGTAATAAGAGTGACAGCAAGAAGGGTGCTTGGCATGACATCAGGACAGAGGAAGAAGGAAAAGGAAATCTGGTGGTGGAATGGGGAAAATACAGGAGAGTATACAGAGGAAGAGGATAGCAAAGAAGAAGTGAGATAGTCAGAGAGATGCAGAAAGTAGACAAGAGTACAAGGAGATAAGGCGAGATGTGAAAAGAGAGAGGTGGCGACGGGTAAAGAAAAGGCGTTTGATGAGTTATATGAGAGGTTGGACACTAAGGAGGGAGAAAAGGACCGGTACTGATTGGCTAGACAGAGGGAGCGAGCTGGGAAAGATGTGCAGCAGGTTAGGGTGATAAAGGATAAAGATGGAAACATACTCACAAGCGAGGAGAGTGTGTTGAGCAGATGGAAAGAGTACTTTGAGAGAGAGAGAAAGTTGGATGATGTGGAGATTGTGAATCAGGAAGTGGAATGGATTAGTAGTAGTAGTAGTAGTAGTTTATTTATATAGTGCCCTTCACAGACAAAAGGTCACAGAGAGCTTAACAGCAAAAACAGTACCAAAACAACAGTTAAAACCTAACATAAACAAAACCAATAAAACAATTAACAAACAAACTGGAACTATTCAGCACGGATTAAAAGATTGTTTAAAAGAAATGTTTTTAGTTGTTTTTAAAAGAATCAACAGACTCGACTCCACCCAGACCACAAGGCAGGCTGTTCCATAGTCTTGGTGCCACAGACTGAATGGCACGATCCCCACGGGTTTTTAGCCGAGTGTGTGGGACAACGAGAAGGCCCTGTTGCCCAGATCTTAGAGCATGGCAAGCTGTATGGCATTGGAGCAGGCTGGTTAGGTACTCATTGGCCTGTCCATGCAAAGCTCTGAAAGTAAGCACCAAAACTTTAAAATGAATTCTATAAAACACTGGGAGCCAGTGCATTGTGTGCAAAATGGGGGTGATATGATCACTCCGGCTAGCGCAGTTAGGAGCCTGGCAGCTGCATTTTGAACTAACTGAAGGCATGAGAGAAAGGACTTGCTCAAACCTGTAAAGAGAGCATTACAGTAATCAAGCCGTGAGGAAATAACAGAATGAACAAGCATCTCCAATTCTGATTTTGAAACAACATTTCTTAGTTTTGAGAGATTTCTTAAATGAAAGAAACACGTGCGGCTGACTGACCTTACATATTCATTAAGCGTCAGGGACTGGTCAAAAATAACCCCAAGGTTACATAGACTCAACTTAATAACAGAGGAGACAGAAGATAATTTTAAACTGATCTCAGAATGAAGAACAGGAGGAGCAACATTTAGTACCTCAGTTTTTCCTGAATTCAACTGCAGGTAATTACTACTGAGCCAGTCGTTAACCTGAGACAGACAATCAACCAAAGTGACCAAAGCATTAATTTGGTTAAGCTTAAATGAAAAATAAAGCTGTATATGATCTGCATATAGATGATACGAGATGTCTTTAAAAGAGTTAAGAATCTGTGACAGAGGAAGACTATATAAAGAGAAAAGATCAGGACTAAGAACCGAGCCCTGTGGCACTCCACATGTCAAAGGAGCAGAGTCAGATGAAAAGCCAGCCACACCGACTGAGAAACTCCTATTTGACAAATAAGAGGAGAACCAGTCCAAAGCAGAGCCACAGACACCTAACAGCTCTAATCTATTAAGATCCGATGGTCCACCGTATCAAAAGCTGCAGTATAAGTACAGAGCACCTGGCAGCAATTAAAAGATCATTAAAAACTTTTAGAAGTGCTGTTTCTGTAGAATGTCACCTCTGAAAACCAGATTGAAAGGAATCAAAGAGCCCCTGCTTTTCTAAGAAGGCACGAAGTTGTTGTTCAACCACCTTTTCCAAAACTTTGGCAAGAAAAGGCAGTTTTAAAATTGGCATGTAATTACTCAAAATAGAGGAATCAGAATTAGATATTTTCAACAATGGTTGAATTACAGAATGTTTAAAATATGATGGAACCACACCAGATCTCAAGGAGCAATTTATGACATTCAAAAGGCACGAACCTATAAAACTCAAAGATTTTAACATTAATGATGTTGGCAACAGGTCAGTAGGACATGATGAAGGTTTCATCTTCCTGAGCAAGTGAGAAAGATCCAAAAGTGAAACTTCTGAGAACACAAAAGACTCAGAACATGAGTGAATGAGAGCACTAGGTAAGACAGCTGGAACAATATTAGCCCGAACAACATTAACCTTGCCAATAAAAAATGTAAGAAAATTATTACAATCACTATCAAAAAACTGGCACGCAAGACAGTTACCATTGGGTACAGTGATGACAGAGCCACGCCCGCCAACTCTAAGATAATGGGATCCTTAAAAGAAATGTGAAAGTTTAAAAACACAATAGATAAACAATCAATCCTTTAAAACTGAGGTTAAAACACAATGCAGGAAGCCTTCTTTAAAACCAATAAGCCCAGTACTTCTTTTTTCATTAGCGTCTCACCTGCTTCACCCATGTGAGCCCTGCAACAGGCAAGACACTCTCTCAGCAGCTGACCTTCTCTGTGCCTGACTCCACTACTGTCATTCGCCTGACCGATCCTTGGCTCCGGTCGGCTCCCCATGACAGTGACTTGGGATTCCCAACGACCAAGACTCTCATGTTGGGGACACCACGTCCCAAGTCCCGACTCCCGACTTCCACAGAGAGTCTCCCACCTTCCAATCACTCCCGCTCTCAAGTAATCTCAGCGGAAGTGACCACAACTACTACTCCCGGGTGTCAGCCAAACACCCAGGCTGTCTGCTCAGCTACCGCCAGCCTGCTCTCGCTCACTCTACTGTACCGGCTTTCTCTCCTCACTCGCTCGCTCACTGCACAGGTGAGAAACGCCTGCAGCATGACTCCACCCGAAACTGCTTCAGCCACACTAGCACGCTCCTCGCTACGCTGTGAGCGCGGTGATTATTTTTAAAATGGCCTTTTGAAAGGGAGCTGTGAACCCGCTATACCACAGGAACACCTGTGACATTACCTTCACATTGTTTTCCTTGTATTTCTGATCCAGTTCAACAACTATATGGCTACATCGACTTCTCAACTGTCACTCTGGAACAACTCAGCACGCGAGCTATATTGCGTAACCAATGAAGACTCGCTACACCTTAATGAACAAGTGCTGAAACTTATCCCTACCGACAAAGTGACTTTTACCAGTGTTAACTCCATCGTCACAGACGATCCTGCAGATCAACTTTCATTCCATGAAGAATTTCTTAATAGTCTTACTCCCACTGGCATGCCTCCGCATAAACTCAAAATTAAAATTGGTTCAGTCGTCATGTTTCTCAGAAACTTCCTGCCAGCAAAAGGTCTCTGTAATGGCACTAAACTTTCTGTTACCAGCATTCACTGCAATGTGCTGGACTGTAAGTCTATCGCAGGTGCTACCTCACAAACTGTCTTTATTCCCCGGATATCCCTGACCCCATCAGATTCAAATTTGCCTTTTACTTTTACATGCAGACAATTTCCTGCTAGATTTGCCTTTGTGATGACGATTAATAAGGCACAGGCCAAACTTTCAAAAAGATATGCCTGTATCTACCAAAACAGTTTTCAGTCACGGAACAATTGTATGTTGCTCTCTCAGAGTTCCATCTTTTCATTCACTCACAGTTGTATCCTCAAACCCTCCCCATTTGGACAACTGTGTCTTTCAGGAAGTGTTCAGTCATCAATAAATAATTATGCAGCGTATGCTATGCCGCATGTTGGCTAGTACAACATATTGGGGTTACACGCCCAACTTTAACAATCAGAAGTTCAAAAGTCTTATATGAAATGGAAGGAACAGAATGACATAAAATAACTTCTTAAAAGCCATGGCGATCCCACCTGCATGGCGGTATGCTGCGGTCTGCTAATGAAAGAGCAGTCCTCGAGGCACAATTCTATCAGATTAGTAAAATCAGAGTCAGGCTGCCAAGTCTCCGTCAGGAACATGAAATCCAATTTATTACTAGTAAAAAGACATTCAAAATAAATTACTTGTTTGTGATAGAACATACATTAATCAGTGCTACCTTAGCTAGTAGAGTCATAGAAACAGCGGTCGCCAAATTAGCATTTTCTGGAATATGAGGGATAGCGTGGGGCAGTCTGGGATTACTCCTCGGCTAACTCGCCGTCTCGGATGGGGAGCGGGAAGCAGCACATCAGGTAATCCCGGCAGAACAGGTCTCAAGCACGTTGGCCTGCTCGGATAATCCTCAGATAAAGATGGAAGATCCACATCAGAAATACAGTGCCATAGACGCCGAAACCTCACATGCACACCTGCCCTTTTTCCGCGCTTTCCTCCGATGGGACCGCAGGTTGACTCGGGTGCCGTTAATCAACAGTGGGGAAAAGGCACTGAACAACGTAGCATTCACAAATGGCAGAGGAAAATGGTATATTTGTAATGCTGAGAGAAATTTTCCATTGCTGATCTAATGTTGATTGATGAAATGTGATCATACACTAACATAGCTGGAAAACAACGTACGACTAGTGTCACAAAATAAACAAAAACACAAAAATATCCCACAACCGCAATGAGCGGGCAAGACAAAAGCAAGGAGTAAGTAAGGACAGCCAAGAGGATGAAAAATGGAAAGGCCATTGATCCAGATGACATACCTGTGGAAGCATGGAGGTGTTTAGGGCGTGTCAGTGGAGTTTTTAACCAGATTGTTTAATATAATTTTGGAAATTATGAGGATGCTTGAGGAGGAGAGAAGAAGTGTACTGGTTCCTATGGAATCAATATATACTCCTGGACCATGTAGGGAAAAACTAGACGAAGAATCTGGGAGAGAACGGGTTCGGGTAAAAGTGGAGAGCTGGGAATAAGAGGGGTGATATGGAGAGTGTGAAGAGGGTAAGGACAGTAATCAGAAAGGCATAACCAGCTGTATAGGGGCACAAGTGCCAGACCAATCGAAAGGCAAGATATCAAATAGTTTTGACCTGTGGCACATCCACCAAATATCAGACCTAGGGATAGTTTGGGAAAGCAAAAATTTTAAAAGAGTGGAATTAAAAGAGGAGGAGTTAACATGGAAGGTCTGGGAGCAGAAGGAAGAAGGTAATTCTCCTACCCAAGCAGTTCCATTTGATTTAAAGCATGTGAAATTACCTTCGTGAGATTGAAACATGGGGTAATCATATGACGGGTGGGGGAAAAAGGGAAGATAGATTAGCACATTCGGAATTAATGGGGATTTTGGGGTTAGTAAACAAGTAGAGAAGACAAGGTAACCCAGTGGGGTCAGAAATGTTGGATAGTGGGAAAGGGACTGTAGCTAAATGAGAGCGCAATGCTGCAAGCATAGCAATGTGAACGGTTAACCTGTTTTGCTGAATAGATTACCCACTGCAACCATCTATTTTGATCCCCATAGCCTGTCTCCACAGAGAAAGTGCTGGTTAAGGTATTTAGATGCAAAATCTGAACCAGGGTGATTCATCGTGTGGAGATAGAGTGGTGAGAAACTGAGTAAGAGAGGGGGACGAGGGAGAGAGAGCAGGTGTCCTAACCTTAATTTGAAAAATCCTTGGGATCATAACCACTTGCATGTGCAGCTAAGACATAAGTTCCTGAATCATGCAAGGAAGGATTCTTCAGAGTAATGATTAATGGATTACAATGATTCTCGGCACACTCATGAGGGGCGTGTCCCTTTAAAATAGAGAATCAAGTTTTCAGGCCATGCTGTGTAGCCTGCCAAGGTTCATAACCCCAGTCATTTGGTCCTGTATTTGCAAACACGTCGCTCCAAAATCCACATTCAGAGTCCTCTGAGGAGGAACCTGAATCAGAGTCATACCAAGGGTAGCTTACACAAACATATTTGTCAGGCCATTCCCATTGTTCCTGTCTGCCAGTACAGGGGGCAATTGCACAAAATCAACCTGGAATGAGGCAGTTTCTTCCACCTGGAAAGTCAGTGTCACCCGTGAAGTGGATAATGGAATGGAAAACAATAAGATTATGTATATTAAGGGTGCCATCTTTTGCAGTGTGAAGCGTGAATCCAGGCGGGCAATCCTTCAACCTTTACGGCGTGTGGTGTGGACAGAAGAACTTGGAACGGTCCTTCCACCTAGGCTGATGCCAATGTTTCCTCCGGTGTCTCGAACCAGAATCCAGGTGCCCAAGGGAATCGGCGAGTCTTCAGATGGAGGCTGGTTCTCCAGGCCTGATTAACCTGCTCGTGGACTTCCTTCAGGGACGCTCGGAGACCTGTAAGACTAGAGAGAAGATCATTGTCCACGGTATGCAGGTTCACATTTCCTATAACCATGCCAACGGGCATGGGTCGTCCGGTCAGAATTTCAAACGGCGATAGTCCCAATTGTCGGTGTGTCCGTCCCCTCAATCCCATTAGGGCCAGGGGCAGAGCATCTGGCCATGATAAATTGGTTTGTTCACAAATTTTTGCAAGCTTAGCCTTTAGGGTGCCATTGCATCGTTCTACGATACCCCCACTTTGTGGATGATATTTGCAGTAATGATGTACATTGATCTGCAGCCAGGTGGTTAATTCATTTATAATGGAATTCACAAAGTGAGTACCATTGTCTGTTTGTAACTTTTGCGGGATGCCCCATCTTGGAATAATTTCTTTATTAGTGCCTTAGCAACTGTTTTAGCATCATTGTGTTTAGAAGGAAAGCTTCTACCCATCGGAGAACACATCGACAATCACAAGGCAATATCGGTAACCTCTAGACGGTGTTAGCTCAATGAAATCCATTTGGAGGTGTTCAAACGGACCCATTGGGTTCGGAGTAATCGGGACTTACCTGTGTGCCTTTTCCTACATTAAACCTTTGACATAATGCACAGCGTCTACAGAATTGCTCTGCATATGTAGAGAAGCCTACAGCTTCCCAATGTTTTTCAACATCCCGACCATGGCATCTTTCCCAGCATGGTCGAGGCCATGGGCTATTTTGCCATACCTGGAAAAGAAGCCTTTGGGAGAAAAGGTTTGTTAGTTTGCTTATGAGTCCAGACTCCATCAGAGAGGGACCCTTCTTTGGACCATTTTTTCTTTTCGATGTCCGTGGCTGCACTCTGTAGAGAAATAATTTGATTATCAGGGTCCTGGTCATTTCTCTGTTGGAATAAAGAGATTGGTGTGTTACTGTATGCAGCCTTTTTAGCAAAGTAGTCTGCTAATTCATTTCCTTTGCTGACAGGATCCTGTTTTCCTGTGTGAGCTTGACATTTAACAATCGCTAGCTTTGATGGTTTAGTTATGGCTTCTAAGAGGGATTCGATTAACTTTTGATGTTGGATGGGCTTGCCAGTACTGGTCTTGAATCCCTCAATTTCCATAATGCCCCATGATCATGGCAGACTCCAAAGGCATATCTAGAATCTGTATAAATTGTTATGATTTTTCCTTCAGACAGCTGACATGCTCGGGTGAGCGCTATTAGTTCAGCCGCTTGTGCACTCAAACTTGATGAAATTCGATTTGCTTCCAGCAGGCGGTCCCCTTGGACCACTGCGTAACTAGTTGAGGGTGTTCCGTTTTCCAATCGCAAAGAACATCCGTCTACAAAAATAATTTCTCCAGTTTCTAAAGGTGTTTCCTGTAGATCTATCTGTAGAAGGCTTTACAACCTTTGCTATTTCTTTGTGGCAATTATGCGGTTCGCCTTCTTTATCTGTTGGCAAAGGGTGGCTGGATTTAAAGTGGAGCATCTTTCAATCGTGACGTTTGCCAGAGTACAGAGTACATTCTGATAGTGTATTGCCCTAGCAGTAGTGAGATGTGAGGTCTTAGCCTGTACTAAAATGGAATGTACAGCGTGAGGCACCTTTACTGTTAGGGGGCTCATGAGCACTATATCTGTACTGGCTAGCACAGCTTCTGTTGTGGCAGCCACAGCCCTAAGGCAAGGCGGAAGTGCTGCAGCCACTGGATCCAATTTTTCAAAAATATGCTATTGGCCTTTGTTTATCCCCATGTAACTGTGTTAAAACTGCATTCATATATCCCCCTTTTCGTCCACGAACAGAGTGAATGGACGTAAAATACCCAGTAAGCCCAACGCAGGAGCCGAGGAGAGTGCGTTTTTCAAGTCACAGAGAGCCTTCTCAGCCTGCTCATCCCATTGCACTTGACCAGAAAGAGGAAGGCCAGGGGTGTTTGCTAGATTTTGTAATGGCTGTGCTCTTTCAGTGAAATTCGAAATCCATTGCCGGCAGTATCCTAAAATGCCCAATACAGACATAACCTGTTGTTTTGTGACAGGTCTAGGAAGATTTTGAATGGTGTTAATGCGATCGCTAGAAAGAGCTCTTGTTCCATTTGTAATGTCATGACCTAGATATTTTACAGTCGTTTGAATTAATTGCAGTTTAGCCTTTGAAACTTTATGTCCATTTTCTCCCAGGAATAGTAGTAATTTTTTAGTGTCCTGTCACAATCGTCTTCTGTAGTACTGCATAACATAATATCATCTACATATTGTATTAATGTACTACCTCGGTCTGGCCAGAACCCTTCTAAACTTTGAGCAAGCGCTTGTCCATACACACAAGGGGCTTCAGTATATCCCTGAGGCATGACAGTCCATGTCCAACGGCGGTTTTGGAAAGTAAAGGCAAACCAAAATTGAGAATCAGGGTGTACAGGGACAGAAAAGAAAGCATTGGCTAAATCAATCACGGAAAAGTAACGAGCAGAGGGAGGGATTGCAGAAAGAATAGTGGAAGGATTAGGAACAATAGGGGCCCTAGGAAAGATTGCAGAATTCACTTGTCGTAAGTCAAGTGAACCGCCAGAACCGTCAGCCTTTCTTACAGGTAAAATAGGGAATTGACGGGGAATATCTAATCGGAATAATCGCACGCGTTCACAAGATCAGAATGTACGGAGGATGCCAGCCTCTGCTTCGGGGACAGAGGATACTGGCACGTGCGGGCAGAAGGAAGATTTCGGTAGACCACCAGAGTCTCACAATGGGCTATCCTTCCATAATCATTCTTTCCCTGAGCCCACAGTGAATCAGGACGCATAGAGAGCCAAGAAGGGGAAGTAGTTTGCAATGAAAAACAGAAAAGGAAGTGCGGCACAATGCACGATGCACTAAAAAATCAGTTTGGAGCACAACTTTAGTTATCAAATGGTCTGAGGTATCAAAAATACCTGATGCTACCTGTAACCAGTCTGTTCTATTAAGACATTGTTCTACCCATGGTCCGATTTCCGCCCAATGTACAGTGCTTGATTTAGCTAAAGAAATATGAGGTACTGACCCACCAAGATAGAAAATATTCTGTGAATATGTAAGATGAACATAAGCAGCAGCTTTTGTGGAGGAAATGAAGATACAGGGAATGTGAAGGGTTTCAGGGCAGGTACCTGAAGAAAGAAAAGATTCCAGCCAGGGGTGTCTACTTCTGCAGGAAATATTGAGCAGTGCAATGTAGGTGTCAGGGATCTGTAAGTGGGGAAAAAGACAGGAGGGAAAAGAGTGAAGGGCTTTAAGAAGGATGGTGTGTGGGGAAACATTTCATTGAAATGGAGAGACTAAGTTTTGTCATGAGATCCCTTCCTAAGAGGTTAACTGGACAGAGCTGATTTAAAAGAAATCGGTGTGTTAAAGTGGAATCACTGGAATGCAGCTGAACTTGAAGAATCTCTTGAGGCAGGGACCTCCTTCAGCGAAAGGGTTGAGCGTGGCTCCTGTGTCCACGAGGAAAACAGTTTCAGTGCCATTCACCAGCCAGCAAAGTCAATAATGGATCAGTCTCTGAATTATGGGTGAGCAAAGGCAGTTGAAGAGAAGGGCTGGGGTCCCTGCGTTCCTATGTCCATAGCGAGATAAGAGACCAGTCTCTGCCTTTCTTATACTTGTCCTTAATATTATTTTAACATGTTCCCATTGCGTAATAAAGGGACCTTCATCCTGGCCCGAGGCAACGCCTCGTTTCACTGCCACGGGTTTCCGTTATGCTGTCCATGATTGACAGTGTCCCATGTGGTGCCAAGCTTTCTCCACAGCACCTGAGTCCATTCTGCGGCATTAGGCTTATACATATCATACAGCTGCTGTAATTGTTCTATGAATTTTTTAAACACACCAATGACTTTGGGATCAGGCAATTCGGACACAATGTCCTTCAGCTCTTGAATGTCCCAGTTACGATGTATCATTACAGTAGTGGGGTTATTAGCTCCTGCAGGTTGCATTGAATCATGTCGGGGGGTTCTGGGATCTCAATCAGGGGCATTTCAAATAAGGGGCCTGTGGGTTTGGGGACTTTAAGGGGATTGAAAGGTGGTGTTTTGATTAGGGGCTGAAGGAATAGGGTTTGACTTCTAGTGCGTTGTGAAATGGAGGTTCTAGGATCGTGAAACCCACCCGCCGCACCCATTACGTTACTTTTGTCATCCCCCGGATCAGTGTGTAATGAGGGATCATAATGATATTCTTCAAAGAAACCAGACCCCAAGGGATCATCTTTTAATTCTGGTGCGTGGGCTGGAGGTGGCGGAGGAGAAGGTGGGGGCTGTGGATGTGGATGGTGTAGGAAAGGTGGAGGAACAAGTATGGGATATAACGGGTCTTTGTTTTTTTTTTTTTTTTTCTCTTCTTCCGCTTCTCATTCAACTGCGGTCCCGAATCTGCTTGCACTTTCTGTAAAGCTATAAATAACTATTTTTTTTCCTTCTAGTTTTAACTTTCTGCAGCCAATAATTCATTTCTGTACTGCCTTTAAATTACGATCTTTAATAACCAACTCCCATCTGTCATACATAACACGGACCTTTGTTACAACATCCTCGTACATTTCTACATACAACATCCTTGTGCATTTCTACATAATATTTTTCAAATTTCCTGAATTTCACTTGCGTCTCCTTTCCTTCCAGTGGCCATCTCCCTCACTTTGCTTATTCCACTTTTTGCATGCCTTCTTAAAATCTAATCCTTTCTTCTTTTCAATGAGTTTCTAGGGGACCCTTTTTTTTTTTTTTCCACCAGTATGTGGAGCCTGGTGATCCTCCGAAAATAAACCTTCTAACATTAAGGACTTCGAACCCTCGGGGTGCCGATTGGCAGGCTTGCTGTTATATGTTCCCATTTTTTCCCTTGCTTTTTCCTCCCGATTGCTGTGACAGATTTATTCCCTCTTGTCGTGTCCTATTCTCACTTCTGTCTTCAATGAACTACTAGTTTTTCTGAGTGTGCCACTCACCCGTTTCTAGTGTTCCCCTTAATATTCCCAGAAGTGGAATACCGTAACTTTCCTTCGTTACTGTCACAGTGCTGGCGAAAGCAAGTATTTATTTCCAGTACGTACTTGTTTATTATTCCCTTGTTTTATTAAACTGTTATTCCTCTATTCTATGCTCTATCCTCTGTCCAATAGATTTGTCGGGTTTATGGGTGTGCCACGCCGGATCCGTCCTAAATCCCCTTTTATAATTCCCAGAGGATAGTGTTCTATACTATCTTTCCCAACAGCAGTGACTTAAAACAAGGTATTTCTTTTCCGTTTACTATTCCCAGTCACTTTTTATATTCCACAGCAAGCCCGCCTGCAGCCTATCTTTTACGGAAACCCCTGGTACTTACCCCAGCCTGGGTGTTAGTCAGCTCTGTCAGGAAATCCTTCTCAGTCACCGTGGTTGTACCAGAAGGAGACACTTTTTCTATAGTATCGTTTCTTGTGACTGAAGACAGAGAGATATAATTAAAGTTAGTAAAAATCTTTTATTAATACACACCAGGCAAAGGGTAAGATGACAGAGAAGCACAGTCCTAGGACACCTGCCCTTCAGCTGTCCTGAGTGGTCGGTGTCCTAAATCTTTATAGGGTTTTGTATTATGACTTTAGGTACACAAGTATTTCAAAATATTAGCCTGAATCAGCACTAACAGAAATCTACAGGTGGAATACATCTGTTAGTTTCCTTAGTTTGGGGCTGGATGAGTCCACACTTGTGGTTTTTGTGTAGTAACCTTAAAACAAGAAGTAGCACTTAGCCCATACTTTGGGCACGCAGGGTCTTCATGACCCTTGTCACGCACACCATGGGCAAGCAGTGGTCTGCATGGCTCTTGTCACGCACACCAAATTGATCAAGCTGTTTTGTATTTTTCCACAGGTTTGAAATTCTTAAACACTACATTTTAAAAGAAGAACCGAATAGAAAGTTAAAATCTCTATTGAAGTCTCACTGCAAAATTGTCAGCTTCTTCAGACCAGGATAGAAAG
>NW_024380947.1:5000-26031 GCF_016835505.1 Polypterus senegalus | reverse complement strand
AAAGATTGAAAAGCTACTAAAATGTCAGTTACTGCTTGGTAAAGAAAATATGAACAGGCACAAAAACGTTTTTTTTTTATTACTTAAAAAAATGTAAGCAGTAATAGAAAAACCTTTGTGAGTGCCAACCTTATAGTGTGAATGAACCTGGATACAGGCATGCGTGGACCTTGCAGAACACAGTGTTGGGCAAGAAAGCAAAGATGCTTTTCTCACTTAAATTCCAATTGCAAAAAAGACAAATCTAGAGTGTGTATTGTCACACACGTGTGCATGGGAAGCAGCTGAAGGGCTTAGGAAATATTGTTTATACATCTGCCCAGGGGGGGGCGGGGTGCACTGACGCTCTTTCTGAGTTCTCTGCAGGTCTTACCGGAAATCCCACCAGGAGCCGCCATTTCCAGGAAGGACACATCACTTCGGTTCCGGCCCCAAGAATGAGGTCACTTCGGTTCCGGCCCCAAGGATGATGTCACTTCCAGTTCCGGCCCAGAGGGCGACGTCATTTCCGCCCTCTGTGCTATAAAGCTCACTGCCTTGGCTTAGGCAGGCAGTTCTGTTTTGGACTCTGTTGTGTAAACTACTTTGCAATGCCTCAAAGACTTTTGCAGCGGAAACCGTAATAAGCGGGTGGCTGCCCCAAACCTTTCCGCGTCTCTGGTCTCCACTTATTACAGTGGCGTGAGTCGGCAGGATGGTGTCCCGATGAACCGGGACCGAACTATCCGGAACCAGGTGGGTGAGTACGGGGCGAGTTTCAGGGCGGGGAGGGCGCCAGAGGGTCAGGAAGGGCGCGGTGCAGGCTCTGCTCCATGAGCATAACTTCGGTGGGGACCACCCATCTCGTGGAGAGGTAGGGGACCCACAGGCGTGGGCTGGCTTCTGGGGAACACACACGAGTGGCTCAGTATGCTCTCCTTGGCAGGAAAGCCGAGCTGCCCATCGGGACCAAGGTCCCAGTTAGCGATGGGTTGTCCCCAGGCGGCAGGTGAAGGAAATCATAAACTGGGAGTTTAACCCAAGCAAGGGCTGTCAGAGCAGGCTATGGCTCTCTGGCAACAGGTGGGTGAGTGGCTACGGCCATTGAGTTAACCCCTTACAAATAGTGCAGCAAGTGGCCTGTTTTCTGCTGCTAAAAACTACCCAGGAATTTGCCCAGCCGGCCTGGGGCGAATTCCATTCTATGGGCGAGCTGCTGCAGCTCTTGCAAACCCAGAGGCGGCTGTGAAACCTGGGAGGGCAGAACAGCGCTCTGTGGACTACCGGGAGCTATGTCCCACTAAAGCAGTCCCTTCCACGCATTCCAGAGCTTGTTCGAAGTCGCCGGGCCGTCTGGCTTGCGACCTGTCGAGGAACAAAGGCGGACCGTAGGGGACAATGGCGGGGTTGTTTGTGTGCCCTTAGCAATCCCTGGCGGATAAACATACGGGGAGCTTCTTATTAATGGACATAAGATCAGCGCTGTTGATTCCGGCAGTAGCGTGTCTGTCGTTGCTCGCCGTTTTATTCTACGCAACAGTGGATTAAAAGAAGACCAGTCTAAAATGTATACGGAGATATCCGCTACAATACCGCCCGGTGTTACGTATGTCTCGGAGGAACCCTTGACAGCTTACGTGGCGGTGCATCCGGATCCTCCGTTTCCGTAATCCTCGGCGAGACTGGTCTGATAGTAGCGGCGGTAGTTTAGTAAGCATTCCCGAAAAACTTATGGCCTCGTTATAGATGACAACGATTCATCTCAAGTTGCTTCCACACCGTGTAATCAGCCGACAGGGAGTGGGCGGTAGGCCAAGAGAGTGCGAAGACACTCCCGGACCGTCGCGGGCTACTCGTCATCCACTAAGCGCCCGGCAGCGAGGAGGAATCTCCGCCCCTTGAGGTCAGACGGACCCGCTCTCTGAGTTGCACTTTCAGTTTAGAGCGGCGGCTTCTTTCAAGAGAACAGTGGAATGGCGACTCTCTGAAACACATAAAGAATGCAGTGGTTCTCGTTAGCGCCGCATTTGCCCATGCCACAGGGACCTCACTTTGTCGTTGATAATGATTTGTTGTATCGGGTCGCTGAACATGAGGGAAGGTCGGAAGTTGTTGCTAATCCAGCGGACCTACGGCGGCAGGTTTGCGAGTTAGCACACTCCCACCTTCTTGGAGGCCATCTCGGCTCCGATAAAACATTAGAGCGAATTAAGCTCCGTTTTTCTGGCGGGGATTAATGAGGAGGTTAGCGCTTTTGCGTTTCCTGTCGGAATGTCAACTGCGGCAAATTCCTAGGGGGACCGTGCTCCTCTGGTTCCCCTTCCCCTTATTGACGTTCCCTTTGATAGGATTGGGGTTGACATAGTAGGACCCCTAGAACCCTCAGCCCGAGGATATAAATATATACTGTCCTCGTGGATTATGCTACCCGATTCCCTGAAGCCGTTCCGTTGCTCGGCTACCACAAAAATATTGCGCGGGAACTAGTAGGAGTCTTTTGCGGTAGGCATTCCTAGAAGTCCTGGCGGACCAAGGAGCCTTTTACCTCGGAAGCGTTCAAGGAGACTGCCAAGTTACTGAAAATAAAGCATTTAAAGACCTCGGTGTATCATCCTCAAACCGATGGCCTAGTGAGAGATTTAATCAAACTCTCAAGCAAATGCTACGTAAGGTAGTCAGCAAGGATGGGAGGATTGGGACCAACTCCTCCCCTTGTCCTCTTTGCATATCGGGAAGTTCCTCAAGCCTCTACGGGGTTCTCTCCATTTGAATTACTGTACGGAAGACAACCCGGGGTTTTGGATATTTTAAAGAGGGCTGGGAAGGGGAGGCACAGCCCTCCACTAATATTTTGGAATATATAAGCCCAATTGCGCGTAGATTTGATGCAATAAGACCGATTCTAAAAGTCATATAGAGAGCGCAATCAGCACAGGCCGCCTTTATGACCGTGTACGACTCTCCGGGAGTTCCAACGGGGATCAGCGTCATGGTATTGGTACCAACTTCTCACTCTAAACTGCTGCCCATTGGCTAGGCCCCTCTGAAATTAAGGAAAGGAAGGGATTGGTTGACTATTTGGTGAAACAGCCCAATCGCCGACCAGCTGGCGAATATATCATGTAAACCTGCTGAAACCGTGGAAGGAGAGGGTCGATCCCTCCTCGGACAGCCCTGCTCTCTCTTGGAAGTAAGTTCCCTTAATTTCGTGAGCAGCTATCCCAGGCAGAAACAAGAGCTCGAAGCAGCTATCCGCTCTGTCCCAGAGGTGGTAAGTGAAAACCGGTCGGACCTCTCTGATTGCGCATGACATATTGACTGACCGGGGTGATGCGTCCGTGAGCGACCCTACAGACTCCCGGAGGCAAAGAAAGTAGAAGTGGAACTGGAAATCAAGCGAATGCTGGCACTAGGAGTAATCGAGGAAAGTAGTAGTCCCTGGTCCAGTCCCATGTCTTGATTGCTAAGCCTGGCGGCAGTTGGAGGTTTTGCAATGACTTCCGTCGGCAACCAAGTTTCCAGATTGATGCTTATCCCATGCCTCGTGGATGACCTCCTCGAGAGACTGGGACCAGCCAAATTCTTGACTACACTTGACATGACAAAAGGGGTACTGGCAGGGTTCCTTTAGCGAGTCCGACGGAAAAACGCGTTTAGCACTCCTAGCGGACACTGGCAGTATCGTGTCCTTCCATTGGGTTACGGGCCTGCGACTTTTCAGCGTCTGGTGGACAAAGTGCTCCGGCCCCATAACTTCGTTCTGTGCTGCCTATCTGGATGGCGTCGTCATCTATTCCAGCACCTGGAAGGAACACATACAGCAGGTCACAGCAGTATTACGGACACTGGGAGAGGCGGGCTCGAATCAACCCCAAGAAATGTTTCTTTGGATTGAGGAAGCCAAATATTTGGGCTACCTAGTGGGCGGGGTACTGTGAGGCCACAGTGTTCCAAGTTGCAAGCCATAATGGCCTGGCCCGTCCAAAACCAAGCGGCAAGTCCAATCCTTTCGGTTTGGCGGGTACTACCGCCGGTTTGTGCCTCGCTTCTCGAGAGGCGCCCCTTGACCGACTTGACAAAGAAAAGAGCTCCTAATACGGTGGTATGGTCTGATAAAGCGGGGCTGCATTCAGTGACTTAAAAGGGCTCTGACTTCAGCACCTATCTTGATCTCCCCTAACTTCTCTCTCCCTTTTATCCTCCAGGCGGACGCTTGGACACAGGCTTGGGTGCGTGTTGAGCCAAAGCGTCGGCGGTGTTGAACACCCGTTATGTACCTGAGCGGAAACTGTTGGACAGGGGACCAGGTGCGGCGGTGGAGAAAGAGGCTCTGGCGATCAAATGGGCGTAACTCAGCTGCGGTACTACCTCTTGGGTGGCGTGTTCACTCTGGTGGCGGATCATGCACCTCTGAAGTGGATGGCCCTTCACAGGGAGTGAATCCACGGGTCACGAGGTGGTTTCTTGACCTGCAGCAGTACAAGTATCACTTCGTTCATCGACAGGGGTCTCTTCATGCCAGCGCCGATGCCCTCTCCGGGCCCGACCTCGGTGCAGGTCGCCCGACCCGGCGGGTCTGGGCTGAGGGGAGTCTTGTCACCTGCGTGTGCATGGGAAGCAGCTGAAGGGCTTAGGAAATATTGTTTATACATCTGCCCAGGGGGGGGCGGGGTGCACTGGCGCTCTTTCTGAGTTCTCTGCAGGTCTTACCCGGGAAATCCCACCAGGAACCGCCATTTCCAGGAAGGACACATCACTTCCGGTTCCGGCCCCAAGAATGAGGTCACTTCCGGTTCCGGCCCCAAGGATGATGTCACTTCCAGTTCCGGCCCAGAGGACGACGTCATTTCCGCCCTCTGTGCTATAAAGCTCACTGCCTTGGCTTAGGCAGGCAGTTCTGTTTTGGACTCTGTTGTGTAAACTACTTTGCAATGCCTCAACGACTTTTGCAGCCGGGAAACCGTAATAAACGGGTGGCTGCCCCAAACCTTTCCGCGTCTCTGGTCTCCACTTATTACAGTATATAAAGCTCAGCCTTGGATTTACTTTGTTAGGAGCTAATTTGCTGTGAATCATTTATAATCTATTAAAACACATTATTGATTTTTCATTATTGCCTACTTATTACCATTATTGGATCTAGGAAGGAAGCGATTCATAATGAAGAAATGCTCAAAATCTTCAAGGGCAATAAACAAGTGAATCCAGAAGATTACACTGCCTGCTGTAAATAGTAAGGCAAGCACTCAATGAAATGTGTTGAATTGCATATTAGATAGAAAAGAGAACACATCTCAGGATCTCATTTTAGTTTACCTCTCTGTAATTAAGGCGTACTTACATGGCATTTACTCAGCAATTTTCTACATATATACAGCTTAACTATACGCTGAAACTGAGTTAGCAATGGTAATAGGCATGCAAGTTTTTTCATTGTTATCCTATACACGATTACATTCTCACCTTGAGTACATCATTACATTAAGTATACATAGGCAGCTTACAAAGTAATCGTTAAGTACTGCTGCAGTTACTGAGGCAAAATATTAAGGGCAACACTCTGCAATAATGCGTGCATTATTAGACATCTATTCTGTATGTATTTGAGTATAAGCATCACTTAAGGTGTTTTATTTTAGCTGCAAAATTTGTATTGTTAGGGGAATACAACATATTTCCTCAAACATGCTTTTATAATATCTGATAACAGATTAGTGCCAAATATACAAGGATTCCAGTGCCAGGGATGCAACATCACAATGCTTACAAGTAGGGTTGCTCTCTGTGTAGAGTTTCTCTGTTCTTACCGTGTTTCAGTTTTCTTCATCTAAGGTTTTCTCCCATAGACGAAACACAGACAGGCAAATCTAAACTGGCACAATACGTGAGTGTGCCTTGAAACAGCCTGGCTACTTGAAATTGAAAACACTTTTCAGTATTTTTAAATAAAATATCTACTTGAATAACATGATGGCACAATATTTAATGCTATTCTCACAGTCACGAGTCCAAATCTGAGGAGAATGCACATTTTACCTCTGTCTTTATTTGTTTCTTTCCAGATACAAAAGGCAAGCAGGTTAGATTGCCTAACAAATCAATCTAAACTACGTCTGATCAAGCTGATGTGAATATAAAATGACATAGCATTCTCAAACTGACTTATTGTAATTTAATTCAGTGTTGTGGGGACACAAACACTGTGTCACTCAGGACCAGTTTACAGATGCAAATCTAAGATGCATGTGTTTAGGTGTGAGAGGAAAGAAAGCCCAGAGGACAACCCTTTCAAACTAGACACAGACCACCAGAAGGTGGGGAATTCTGACCCAGGAGGTTGGATTGTAAAGCAGCAGAGAAGGCACCAAAGTTCTCCTTTAATGACAGTTCATCTGCTCATCTCAGGCTCTTAAATGACAGATATATTTTTTTTTTGCTTTAAGCTCAGAGTTTGCCCGCAATTTTAATAATGAGAAAGGAAGAGAGTCATACAGGGAATATTGTGTGCTTTTTGTGAAGATCCTACTTTATAATGTCAGAGGCTGACTTTACAGGAGATTAGTTGAAGGTGAATTAGCATTTTGGATGGAAAAGTTTTTTGCATATCTAGGAACAACATAAATTTAAAGATATCAGATTCAAGTCGAACACTTGGAGAAAAAAATATATTCAAGTCATTACTAAATGTTGCAAATGGCTATTGCTGCTTCAAATGACTGATTTATTATTTATTATCCATATATGACTGCAAAGCCCTATTTTCGGCAGCTATTACTTCAGTGTTCTAATAATAAGCTCCTTTAGCTCATTCACCATTAATAATGCTCAATAGCTATTTGGTTGTTAGAAAAACATTTATGGTTGTTATTGTGGTAATGAAAGGAAAGAAATTGCCTTTCCTTGGGTTTCAAGGTTTTGGCATTCCAAATGTTCAATTATAATTTCAAAAAACAAAACAGTTTTTTCAAGAAACACTGTCTCCAGTTTCCTGGCAATCTGTTGCATGGAATAACCACTATTTTGCAAAATAACAATAGACTGAGGCTTCATTTTCTCCATTATTTTACTCAAAATATGTATATATTTATTGTCAGGCCTGTGTGCATAGGCAGTTTGCCCAGGGTGCAGTACAACTCAGGTATGTATCTTCTGGTTTTCTACAGTGTATAAGACACTGCAACACTTCAGCTCAGCATTCAGTAATGGACCTGTGTCTGTGAGTGGCAGTTTGTTAACAGATGTTTTAACCTCAGCAAGTAATTTTTGGTTTATATTTGATACTTTTGTTTTCCTTTTTGAACCAATCAGCTATTCTTTGAATGGGATTTGCTGTAAGGGGCCAAAATCTTTAAAACAAATCAAAGGTGACACTACGGGCCGAAGGCACTCCTCCGGCTCGCGCAGAGCCACCAGCAAGGACAGGAAGACAGCCGACGGTGAACTTACCTGTCTGTCAGCAACACACATCGACTGCTTCCTGTGGGCCTTTCCCTCTGGCCCAATCAGGTCTCTCTCTGGCACGCGATGGACATTCCTTCATCCCGCCTCCATCCACTCATCGGTGGGCCGGCAAGACACACCATCCAATCGTTTGCCTGTCACAAGGAGGGACCTCCAGTCTGCGGCCATTTTGTCTCCCCCTCTCTGGGTGCGGTGCCGTGCCTCCTGGCAGCCTAGCAGCTGCCACGACCTCTCGAGCTGCAGCGGCTCCGTCTTCGCAGCATCTCTTGTTGCCGCCTCCGCAATGCCGACGGTGTGTGGACCAGCATGCCTCTGCCATGGATGCGGAACCGGGCAGTCCCTGCCTAAAACACAAAGGGTAAGTCCGACCCTGAAGGGCCGACCGCCATGGGGGCAGGGCACTTACCTCCCTTGTAACAGGCAGAGCATCCTCTTTGCTACGCCACTGTGGAACGAGCCCCGGACACAGACAGACAGACAACAGTTTGGCACCCAACACACACATTTATTTAAAATATTTACAAAGTTCGTCCGTGCATAACCCGGTGCCTCCAGCACCAATCACCCAAAGTCCAGGCCTCACAGTCCAGTGCCTGCTTTCTTTGGCCACTCTTTTCCAACACGACTTTGTCCACTCCTTGCCCGACTCCAGTCTTCGAATGAAGGGAGCCGGCCCCTTTTACACAAGTCCGGATGGGCTCCAGGTGCTTCCCGACACCATCTGCAGACACTCCCCTGTGTGGCGGAAGTGCCGGCTGCGTGCCCAGAAGCCCTCCTGGTGTGGCGGAAGTGCTGAGGACCAGGGCTATTCAGGCACCGGAGTGCCCCCTGGTGGTGACCATGGGCCCCTACAGGGTTGAGCTTCCAAGCTCTGCACTCGTGGTCCCCAGTGCAACCAGGGCGGTCACCCCCTCGTTGTCTGGAGGAGGCGCAAGCCCTCCTCCGGTCCTCCTGGGCATCACCCCCAGCCGTCCGCCACAAGTGCTAGGAGAGTAGTTGGGCATAGAAAGGGGGATTAGTAAAGTCGAGTTGGGATGATGTAGGTCTTAAAGTCTTTTTTTATTATTTGGATGTTCTTTTTAAGCTGCATCTGCTGGGTTCATTTAGAGTTTCTTCTTAATAAGCCTACATATGCAGTGTTCATGAAAGACCTATAGCTTTTGAACACCACCTTCCGATTAACTTATATGTACTTCCGTCGGGCTCTGACCTGGCACTGGAAGTACTCCCAGGTTCAAGATAAAAGGAGCCGCAAGTTGGAGCCGGATGCCTGGAGTGGAGACAGGTAACATTTGCCTGGGAGGAGTGGAGGAACAAGAGAGAGGAAGAAGCAGAAAAGTAAAGAAGAATATTGTTAAAGAACCTTATTGTAAGGTGTTTTGGTTAATAAACTTGTGTTATTTGAACCTAGAACTGATCAAGTTTGGCTGTGTTTAGGTTTGGGGTGCTGCAATTATACTGTATATGTATTTGTATATTGTGATGGATTGCCGGCTTCATATTCCGGCCCTCACCCCCAGGCCACCAGGAGGAGGATTGGATTATTGATTGTGATTATTGTTAATTTATGAATATAGTGGAGGAGAGGGTGCTTTGTGCACTGTATTGTTCAAATAAAAATAACATTTGGACTTTTACTTGGTGTTTGAAGTGGTACCTGAGGATTCAAGGGAGCGTTAGCACCCCCTACTGCTACACTGGCGTAGCCGGCAGGATTCTCTGGCCGTCTGTTGGCAGGGGACCTGCATTTCAAACAAATTTTGTGTGGGCAGACAACCCTAGGAAGGTCACGCTTCAACGCACGGAGATGCAAACACCATCCACTACAGAGAGCGCTGCGTCGGTGAGCCTCCTGTTATTTCAGAACGTAATGGGGAAGAAGTCCGGGAAAAAGAAGGACAATACCAACTGGGTACAGAATCTTACAGAAGCCGAGATGACCTGGACTTACCTGACTGGGAGTGAGGAGGACCAGGCACTGATAAAGGCTGAACGAGCTTGAGTGGTGCAACAGCAAGAAAACTGTCAGCCATCGGACACGCCGGAATTCCTAAATAGATTGGGAACACCGCTGCTAAATCTGGAGGTATGTGCAGTGAAAACAGCCAAAGTGCCGGGGAAATTTTATTGCTATTTTGCAGAGGCCTGCTTCCAGAAAGCAAGTGGTGAATCGGATGCCTGCCTCATACCCCGGCAAGATGGCAAGCCAGGCTAGGAGTCGGAAAGCAACAAGCCCATTCGAGGAATACAATCACGTGACCTAGCGCGAGGGATGCCAGGACGGAGAAGGTCAACATCATACTGCAGGTGAGGTCATTATTTCCCAGATGGTTCTGAGCTCCCTGAAGGGGAAGGGGGAGGCGAGAGAAACAGCACCGAACTTAAATAAAGATAAAGAGGGGCGGGATGTGACTGAATGGGCTGTCGTTGAAGTAGAAAAGACAGATCACAGTCGGCTTGGAACAGCGACCAGACCCTCAGAAGACTCCAAGTCCCAGGAACCTTTGCACGACCCAGCAGAACACGTGCCAGGAGTGGTTGTTCTCATTGGCTCCCGACCAGCAGGTAAAGAGAAGGCAGAAGCAGACTTACCTCCGGTCGCATTAACTAACTTTGTGGACTTACGGTATCTCGAGAAATACCTCGAGCCCGTATATAGTTTCTTGCAGGACTTGAAGGATCTGAAGGAACGTGTGGAGGAGCTGGAAGCTACAGCCGAGGCGCCGCTGAAAGGATTACAGGAATACCTGCAGCGATTAGGCCGAGAAGCCCCGGTCTTGATTGATTAGGCGGTACAGGTAAGCTGTACCGTATATTATAAGGGGATACAGTGCGATTTGGGCCCGCCATTGATCTGACCTCTGGCAGAGAAAAGGGCCGAGTTAACAGAATTCCTGAGATGTTTCTGGTCTCGACGAGAAAGACAACCAGGAGGACGATGGCGTTTTTATAACTGTCATCAGTCGGGCCACATTTGGCGAGCTTGTCCTCGGAGGACAGGGGAATGGAGGGATAACCGCTACACCGTTCCCCCTAGGTTCTCTGGGGGACCTAGACAACACGGCCAAGGCCCGACTGACGCATCTCACTTGAAGGAGGATGTCCCTCGCGGGGCTGGATGTTCCGCCCCAGTTGTCGTCACTAAGGGGGGAATTGTGATGGATGGCGGCTTCATATTCCGGCCCTCACTCCCAGGCGGAGGAGCTCTCCCGACAGCATGGACGGACCCCAAATTCCAGAAGGGCCTCATGGACTATGTAGTTTTTATGCACAGCCCTGCTGAATACCTTGGGGACCACTGGAAGTCGCTGTCGGGAGGCCAGTGGACTCATATATGCCCTATAACCCGGAAGTGCGTCATAATCCCGTGACAGGAAGAAACGACGTGCTTCCGGGGTAAAGATAAGGACTATTTACCCTGACCCAGAAGGAATAAGGACTTGTGGACTGTTGGGCAGGAACACCTCCGGGTCAGGGAGTATAAAGGACTGTGGGAGCTCTCAGATGGCGAACTGAACTGGGTGGTAGGAGGGCAATGCGTCTGGGAGCTGGAGGATTGGATTATTGATTGTGATTATTGTTGATTTATGAATATAGTGGAGGAGAGGGTGCTTTGTGCACTGTATTGTTTAAATAAAAATAACATTTGGACTTTTACTTGGTGTTTGAAGTGGTACCTGAGGGTTCAAGGCAGCGTTAGTGCTCCCTACTGCTACAATATATATATATATATATATACTGTATATATATGCATATATATATATATACTAGCAGGAGTACCCGGCGTTGCCCCAAAACGTAAAACCAGTGAATTTCCCAAATGAAAGAAACAGAACATAGAAACAGAACAAACATTTTTCTGATTGACATTTTATTATAAGTTCCTCCACTCTGGATTCTGTGTGCTGTGGCGTTTCAGACACCTTTGAAACAGACTTTGGTGTGGTATCTGAAGTGGACCTTCCAATTCTGTGTCTTTTTTTCAGTAGCATGGGTATATTAGTGAAAAGCAGGACAATTATACTGTGTGACATGCTATTACGTACGGAATCAGCAGCACAGTGAGATAAATTTACATTATTTACAATATGTCGGAAAGTGAACAAATAGCACCAGTCAGTCAGAAAGAGCAACACTGAAATTGTATTGGCTGTCAGAAAGCGTGCAAATAGCACCACAAATATGGAAAGCCAGTGAGAAAGAGTAGCACTGAAACCGTACTGGGAAAAATGGCGGGGAGGGGTGCTGTGTTTGTAAGGAGAGTCTGTGTTGAACCTTGATGCCATCTAATGGACGTTGGCGATGGTAACTACAGAGGGAAGCGACTTAAAACCGTTGCTGCATTTGGGGAAAATGGTGGGGGAAGGATGTTGTCTTTTTAAGGCAAGTGTCTGTTCAAACGTGCTTGCATATAACGGATGTTGGTGAATGAAATACAGCACTATCAGTGTTTGTGGGAGTGTGAAGTGCGGAAATGCGGGTGTGTCAGGCGGTCACGCGTAATGGGTCCTTCACGTTTTACATCCATACAGCAGTTCCCCTTCACCCGATCAAAGCAGTCGGCCTTCTCATACTTAGACACTTCCGCCATCTCTTGGCAATTTAAAGAAACATGGGTAAAGAGCGACGCACAGAGACCAAAGCTGCCGCTAGATGGCGCCATGTTTGGTGCCGATCGGATGCCCGGTGCAGATTTGTATGGTGGACAAACAAACATACATACACAAATCGAATCTGCTTCATATATATATATATATATATATATATATATATATATATATATATATATATATATATATATATATATATATATATATATATATATATCCATCCATCCATTTTCCAACCCGTTGAATCCGAACACAGGGTCACAGGGGTCTGCTGGAGCCAATCCCAGTCAACACAGGGCACAAAGCAGGAACCAATCCCGGGCAGGGTGCCAACCCACCGCAGGACACACACAAACACACTAGGGCCAATTTAGAATCGCCAATCTACCTAACCTGCATGTCTTTGGACTGTGGGAGGAAACCGGAGTGCCCGGAAGAAACCCACGCAGACACGGGGAGAACATGCAAACTCCACACAGGGAGGACCCGGGAAGCAATGTGGCTGTAATTACAGAATTTAATCTAAGACGGCACTGTGAGACAAAACATCAAGATAACCTGAAAGACCTGAATGCAATGCACAAGATACAGAAAGCAGAAGAGTTAAAGAAGAATCTGACACTTCAGCAGATGTTTTTACCCGTACAAAATCACAAAGTGATTTCAAGTGAAGCTACTTTTATGGGAGACACAAATGCACCAGTGCAACTTGCCCCACTTTCCCTGTTGCCAGCGAATGTTGAACCAAGTCGGCACAACGGTGTTCCCAAATACGCACTTTGCTGATAAACTGAGCGCACTGCACACTGAGTTCACGGCGCTTTGGTGACTTTGAAGAACAAAAAAAGAATTTTGAGTTGTTTCGCAACCCATTTGCCGTCGATGTGGAAACTGCACCTGTGCAGATTCAGATGGAGGTGATTGAGCTGCAGTGTAATGGCACACTGAAGGCAAAGTACGATACTGCGCGGCCCGCACAGTTTATTCACTCCATTCCTGCACAAATGCTCCAGCTCCGTCTACAGGCGGCTCGAACCTTGTGCATGTTTGGTAGCACATCTCTGTGTGAGAAGCTCTTCACAGTCATGAAGACTAACAAAACAGCACACAGGAGTCGCCTCACTGATGAGCACCTGCAGTCCATCCTGAGAATCTCCACAACACAGAACCTCACACCAAACAGAAACGAACTTGTTGCCAAAAAAAGATGCCAGGCGTCCAGCTCTGATAAAATGACATAAGAGCAAAGACAACTGAATGATTTGATTTGTTATTGCTGAAAAGAACAAATTTTATTTATATTTCCAGGTTTTGTTATGCACCATGTTCATATTTGAATTTGTATAATTTTGACAGGATATATTTTTATGGAGAGCAAAATCTTTTGGGATATTTAAAATTTAAGTTCATTTTTTATATAAAATTACATAAGAGTAAAGAAATTTGAATGTTTGTTAGATAGATAGATAGATAGATAGATAGATAGATAGATAGATAGATAGATAGATAGATAGATAGATAGATACTTTATTAATCCCAAGGGGAAATTCACATAATCCAGCAGCAGTATACTGATACAAAGAAACAATATTAAATTAAATAGTAATAAAAATGAAAAAAATTAAAATAAAATTAATGTTAGCATTTACTCCCCCGGGTGGAACTGAAGAGTCGCATAGTGTGGGGGAGGAACGATCTCCTCAGTCTGTCACTGAAGCTACTCCTCTGTCTGGACATGATTCTGTTAAGTGGATGCAGTGGATTATTCATGATTGACAGGAGTTTGCTTAGTGCCCGTCGCTCTGCCACAGATGTTAAACTGTCCAACTTTAATCCTACAATAGAGCCTGCCTTCTTAACAAGTTTGTCCAGGCATGGCGTCTTTTCATCTTTTATGCTGCCACCCCAGCACACCACCGGCGTAAAAGAGGGCACTGCCACAACCGTTCTGGTAGAACATCTGCAGCATCTTACTGCAGATGTTGAAGGATGCCAACCTTCTCAGAAAGTATAGTCTGCTCTGACCTTTCTTACATAGAGCATCAGTATTGGCAGTCCAGTCCAATTTGTCATCCAGCTGCACTCCCAGATATTTAAAGGTCTGCACCCTCTGCACACAGTCACCTCTGATGATCATAGGGTCCATGAGGGGCCTGGGCCTCCTAAAATCCACCACCAGCTCCTTGGTCTTGCTGGTGTTAAGGTGTAAGTGGTTTGAGTCGCACCATTTAACAAAGTCTTTGATTAACTTTCTGTACTCCTCCTCCTGCCCACTCCTGATGCAGCCCGGAGGAGCCGGAAGTGGAAGAATGCTGGGAAGGACCGTGAGGGAGGACGGGAAGGATGACATCAGGGCAAGATGGCGGAGGAAGAGTGGAAGTGCCGATTGCGGTCAGTCAGCTACCTATGGCGGAGGGAGGTCTTTTTCCTATGAGGAAGCAGAGGGAGAAAGTTATTACCCCGCCATTCCCTGCCGGCGAACACGTTCCCAGGTGCGCCAATCCGTCCATGCCTCCTACTTTCATCAGGCGTGCGACATGATCCCCTTAGCCCAGAACCGTCAGGTCGGGCGGACCTAACTGAGAGGTCGTGAACCTGAGAGAGGGCATCGGCATTGGCCTGTAGGGTGCCTCACCGATAAGTGACAGCGAACTTATATGGTTGCAAGTCCAGAAACCATCTGGTGACCCGCGGATTCGACTCTTTGTGCAGGGACATCCACTGAAGAGCAGCGTGATCAGTCACCAGAGTGAATTCGCGACCCAGCAGGTAGTAACGGAGATGGGTCACTGCCCACTTAATGGCCAAGGCCTCCCTCTCCACTGCTGCGTACCGGGTCTCCCGGTCCATCAGTTTCCGGCTTAGATACATTACAGGGTGCCGACACCATCGACGCTTTGGCTCAACACGGCACCCAGGCCTGTGTCCGAAGCGTCGGTCTGGAGAACAAAAGGGAGCCCGAAATCGGGCGACCTCAATACAGGTGCCGACGTTAGGGCCTTCTTTAGGTCACTGAATGCGTGTTCCGCCTTGTCGGTCCACACCACGTACAGGGGAGCACCCTTCTTTGTCAATCAGTCAAGGGTGCTGCTCTTCGGAGAAACGAGGGAACAAACCGGCGGTAGTAACCCGCTAGCCCCAAGAAAGCCTGCACCTGCCTCTTGGTATTCGGACGGGGCCATTCCAAGATGTCTTTAATCTTTGAGCACTGGGGTCGCACCTGTCCCCGTCCCACTAGATAGCCTAAATATTTGGCCTCCTTTAAGCCAAAAAACATTTCCGGGGATTGATGCGGAGGCCGGCTCCAGCTAGTGTTCTGAGGACAGCCGATACCTGCAATAGATGTTCCTCCCAGGTGCCGGAATAGATGACGACGTCATCCAGGTAGGCGGCACTATCGGACTGGTGGGGCTTCAGCACTCTATCTACCAGACGTTGGAAAGTCGCTGGGCCACGTGCAGTCAAATGGGAGACCTTGTATTGCCAGTGCCGCTAGGGGTGCTAAAGGCTGTTTTTTCTTTCGCGGATGCCGTTAAGGGAATTTGCCAATACCCTTTAGTCATGTCAAGCGTAGTCAAATATCGAGCCGTACCCAGCCTCTCAAGGAGGTCATCAATGCGGGGCATTGGATAGGCATCAAATTTGGAGACTTGGTTCAGACGTCTAAAGTCATTGCAAAATCTCCAGGAGCCGTCGTGCTTGGACACGAGGACAATTGGGCTGGACCAGGGGCTATGGCTTTCCTCTATTATGTCCATGTCCAACATTCGTTGCACCTCTAGTTCTACCTCCAGCGTTTTGCCTCCGGAGTCTATAGGGCCTCTCCGGACGATCACCCCGGGTCCGTGACAATGTCATGGGCAATCAGCGAGGTCCGCCAGGTGACTCGCTCACTACTTCGGGATGGCGCTGGAGTTTGGGTTAACTCCTGCTGCCTGGGGTTAGCGCCGAGGTTAAGGGCAGTTCGCCGTAAAGGAGAGTGACCTATGGGAGTCGGGAAGCTCCTCCCTTTCTTTCCAAGGATTCAACAAGTTGACATGATAGATCCTCTCACTCGGTCGACGATTGGGTTGTTTCACCAGATAGTCGACGAGGCCCTTTCTCTCCTTAACCTCGTAAGGTCCTTGCCAGTGAGCGAGCAGTTTGGAGTGGGAGGTAGGAACGAGTACCATAACTCGGTCCCCAGGGTGGAACACCCTGAGGACGGAGTTCCGGTTGTAACACCGGGCCTGCGCTGCTTGCACACGAATTACGTGTTATTTTAGGAGGGGCCTGATTTTTTGTGAGCCGGTCGCGCGGTTGCTTCACGTGCTCAATATGTTGGAGGAGGGAAGGGGCTCCGCCTCCCAGCCCTCTTTTTAGTATGTCCAAAATTCCTCGGGGTTGTCGTCCATATAAAAGTTCAAATGGGGAGAAGCCTGTGGAGGCCTGAGGTACCTCCCGATAAGCAAAAGCACGGCGGAGAAGTTGGTCCCAGTTCCTACCGTCCGCGCTGACTACCTTGCGAAGCATCTGCTTAAGTGTCTGATTAAACCGCTCTACCAGCCCGTCAGTCTGGGGGTGATAGACAGACGCTTTCAGGTGCTTTATTCTCAGTAATCTGGCCACTTCCCTAAACGTATCCGAGGTGAAGGGTGTACCCTGGTCCGTAAGGACTTCCTTGGGTATACCCACTCTGGAAAATAAATTAACTAACTCCCGTGCGATGGTTTTAGCATTAGCGGAGCGCAGGGGAACCGCATCTGGGTACCGGGTGGCGTAATCCACCATGACTAATATATATTTGTAGCCACGGGTAGAGGGCTCCAAGGGTCCTACTATGTCGACCCCTATTCTGTCAAAAGGGACGTCAATGAGGGGAATAGGGACAAGAGGAGCGCGGTCCCTCCTAGGAATCTGGCGAATCTGACAGTCCGGACAGGACTGGCAGAAACGCCGGACCTCCTCATTAATCCCAGGCCAGTAAAACCGGAGTTTAATCCTCTCCAGAGTTTTCTCGGCGCCGAGATGGGCGCCTAGGAGGTGGGCGTGAGCTAGCTCGCATACCTCCCGCCAGAAGGTACGCGGCACTAGCAACAACTTCCGCACCTCGCCCTCGTGGGTCGCGACCCGATGCACCAGATCATTCTCAAGGACAAAGAAGGGTTCACGTGGTGAGAAACCGTCGGCCTGTGAGCTGTTAGGTGAAACCACGGCATTCCGGGCAGCCCGCAGGGAATCGTCATTCCACTGCTCCCTCTTGAATGAGGCCAGCGTGGACCGAAACTGGTGATCCAAACTACCGAGAGGGTCTTGTGTTCTGGGCACCGGGAGTGTTCCCTGGCTCGTCCCTTCCCCGGGGGAGTCGTCCGGGTCAGGGCCCGTCGCAGAGGAAACATCGCCCGAAGTGCCAGCATCATTAGGGCGTGCCCCAGAGCACGGCGTGGAGACCGCGGGAGGGGCGGCTTGCCCCCTCATTACTAGATCCAGCGAGGCCCCGGGAGTGGTAAGTGTTTTACCGCATATTCTTTTCGACCAGTCATGTCCCAATATCACCGGATAAGGGGGTTCGGGCAACCCAGCGACCGTCAGTTTGACTGGGTCCCCCTTCCAGGTAATATAACATTGTGCGGAACGATAGGACTTGGTCCCTCCATGCACACAAGTGACCTGCAAATGCCGAGTCAGCCACTGTCGCGGTAACACATAACGGCGAGCAACAATGGAGTCGAACAAAGCCATCACCATGTGCCCATTCAATAAAGCCACTCCCGTGTTCGGAGTCGCCAAGGGTGCGGGCGTACAGTACCTTTCGGTGAACGCCAGGTGTAGTCCATCGCTCCGCTGGCGATTTTAGAGGCCAGGCTGGCAGCAGGTGACCGGGCCTACCGTGACTTGTAACAGCGCGAGCGGGCCCGGTTTGTCTTTAGGGTCTTGGTGGCGCTTCTGCAGCGCGTCGAGCAGGCTCGGGGTTGGCCGCCCGTCCCTGTCGTTCCACGGGCGGACCGCTCTGCCTCCCAAGTCGGAGGACCCGAGCTGTCGCCAAGAACTTCCAGTAGACGTGGCATATCTTTATAGGGTTGCGCGGACCTGCTGGGCGAGGGACTGGCATAGTTCTGGCTCACCAGGCCCCCTACAGGCCACCTGCTCCACGACTCTCCTCAGCCTGGGGTCCTTCTGGCGCCAGCACCCCATTTTGCCCAGAACTCGAACGCCTGAGCACGGGCAGGCTTTTCCAGGGAGAACTGCCAGTTCCGCCACTCTACCGCCTGCTGGCCCGGCGTTATGCCGTAGCGGGCCAAGATCTCTGGTTTCAAGAGGTCGTAGTCTGCGGCCTCTTCCTCCAGGAGGTCATAGTAGGCCAGCTGTGCGGGTCCCTTGAGGTAGGGCGCCAGAATGGACGCCCACTCGGACCGCTGCCACTGCTCCGGTGGCCGCCCTCAAATATCCCGAGGTAGGATTCTACATCATCCGCCTCGGTCATAGCTACCAGCGGGGGAGGCTTTGGTTTGGGCGGCTCTTGCCTGTTGCGTTCGCCCGCCAGCCTGGCCTTCGTGGCCTCTAACTCCCCGGGTGGTGTTGGCTTGCGCCTGCTGCAGGGCCTGGAGTTGGGCACTCATTGTCTGCAGCACGGTATTGAGGTCCTGTTTTTTATAGGGGAGGAGCCGGAAGTGGAAGAATGCTGGGAAGGACCGTGAGGGAGGACGGGAAGGATGACATCAGGGCAAGATGGCGGAGGAAGGGCGGAAGTGCTCCTACTGCGGTCAGCCGTCAGCTTCGGCAGAGGAGGTCTTTTTCCTATGAGGAAGCAGAGGGAGAAAGTTGTACCCGCCATTCCCTGCCGCCAACACGTTCCCAGGTGCGCCGAATCCGCCGGCGGCCTCCTACTCAGCGCGTCGTGACAGTATATATATATATATATATATATATATATATATATATATATATGTCTATATTTGTATATGTGTATATGTATATATGTATGTATATGTATATATATATGATATGTATATATGTTTATATATGTGTCTCTGTGTATATATATATATATATATATATATATATATATATATATATATATATATATATATATGCCAGCGACACTCATGACAATGACAAAACAATTACATTGTCAATCATGTTACCATTATTATTAAAATGTTTCCTTTTCTTTTTACTTCTCCGCTACCAAGCTGGTATTTTAAGCTACATATCTATATATATACACACACATACATATATACCTATATAGTATGGCCAAAGTTTGGACACACTTCCTCATTCAATGTTTTCTTTATTTACATGACCATTTACAGCACTGCATCACTCTCCTTCTTGGTTAAATAGCCCTTACACAGCCTGGAGGTGTGTTTGGGGTCATTGTCCTGTTGAAAAATAAATGATCGCCCAACTAACCTGACTTCTGCACAACACAACTGCTGGTCCCAACCCCTATTGATAAAGCAAAATTCCACTAAATAACCCTGATAAAGCACACCTGTGAAGTGAAAACCATTTCAGGTGACTACCTGTTGAAGCTCATCGAGAGAATGCCAAGAGTGTGCAAAAGCAGTAATCAGAGCAAAGGGTGGCTATTTTGAAGAAACTAGAATATAAAACATGTTTTCAGTTATTTCACCTTTTTTTGTTAAAAACATAACTCCACATGTGTTCATTCATAGTTTTGATGCCTTCAGTGAGAATCTACCAATGTAAATGGTCGTGAAAATAAAGAAAACACATTGAATGAGGAGGTGTGTCCAAACTTTTGGCCTGTACTGTATACTGTATAATCTATATACAGTGTATCTATCTATCTATCTATCTATCTATATATATATATATATATATATATATATATATATATATATATATATATATATATATATATATATATATATTCCTTTAGAGTGAGAGCAGCTGTTGCTGGGGGTGCCAGAATCCATTGAGGAAGAAAAATTAAAAACATTATTTGTACATAATCTTATTTTATCCTATCAATTCTAAATAATTAAATGGGTAGGCTATTTATATCCAGTGTCATACACGGCTTGTTAAAACGGATGACTCCTAATCTTACGTGCACTTAGTGCTCGTGGGTATTATGAACTATCGTATTTGTTCAAATTCTATTTAAATTGTTTTATTTCCGGGGGGGCCCAGCGGGCGTAATCCACCATGACTACTATATATTTGTAGCCACGGGTAGAGGGCCCAAGGGTCCTACTTGCGTCACCCTATTCTGTCAAAAGGGACGCCAATGAGGGGAATAGGGACAAGAGGAGCGGGTCCCTCCTAGGAATCTCTGCGATGAACCGGACAGGACTGGCAGAAACGCCGACCCTCATTAATCCCAGGCCAGTAAAACCGGAGTTTAATCCTCCAGAGTTTTCTCGGCGCCGAGATGGGCGCCTAGGAGGTGGGCTGGGGCTGGCTGCATACCTCCCGCCAAAGTACGTGCACTGCAACATTTCCCCACCGCCCTCGTGGTCGCGACCCGATGCACCAGATCATTCTCAAGGACGAAGGGTTCCGTGGTGGAAACCGTCGGCCTGTGAGCTGTTGGGTGAAACCACGGCATTCGGCAGCCCGCGAATCGTCATTCCACTGCTCCTCTTGAATGAGGCCAGCGTGGACGAAACTGGTGATCAAACTACCGAGAGGTCTTGTGTTCTGGGCACGGAGTTTTCCCCTAGCTCTCCCCTTCCCGGGGAGTCGTCCGGGTCAGGGGCCCGTCGCGAGAAACATCGCCGAGTGCCAGCATCATTAGGGTGCCCAGAGCACGGCGTGGAGACCGCGGGAGGCGGCTTGCCCCTCATTACTAGATCCAGGACCCGGGGTGGTAAGTGTTTTACCGCATTTCTTTTCGACCAGTCATGTCCCAATATCCCCGGATAAGGGGTTCGGCACCCAGCGACGTCAGTTTGACTGGGTCCCCTTCCAGGTAATAAACATTGTGGGGAACGATAGGACTTGGTCCCCCATGCACACAAGTGACCTGC
>NW_024380946.1:0-6825 GCF_016835505.1 Polypterus senegalus | reverse complement strand
GCCCATTTGTTCAGCCGGGGCCTCAAAAAAAGGATCCTGTGCTCCTCTCTTGAAGATATTGCCCCTTTCCCAGGACCAAATCCACCCTAAAACCCAATTTCCCCCAAACCAAACCGGTCATGCTGAATGATGTTACAGGAGTATAACTTTCCCATGGTTTTCCAGCTTTCATGTCTGTCAATAGGCTCAGATTGAACCTGCTTGTGAAAACACAGGCCAGTGGTGGACTGCCAAATTTTGGGATATTTTTATGGCAATGCCAATCAAGCCCCACGGTAAGACAGTTAGCACAGGGCCCACTAGAGATGTCCCCAACCACCCAGAAGTCTGTTTGAATTTGGTCAGAGACATTCACACAGTGGCCGCTTGATGTGGCTAATCCTTTGGAAAGTAAATCCGCCCTGTGAAAGGCCCTTTCTATAGCTTCGTCCAACTCAACCAGAGTAACTGCCTGCTCCTAGAATCTCCTCCATGCCCTTAAGATTGATTTTTACACGAAACCTTCTGGCAATGGCACGTATTGAGGCATCCGGAGAAGTTGATGCCTTTCCAACGCCTGTAGGTCCAGGATTCCCTGCTTACAGGGTAGTGACATTGACTTTAGTCATTGAAACCAGTACAAAAACAGCCTGAACAGATGAGAGGAAAAATCAGGGCCTACCTGTAAACCTTTCCCCGTTTGGGGGTGTCTCATTGTTATCTAGTGACCTGTTGTTAATTTCATTAACACAAAGTGTAAAATGATTAACAACCCTCTCTGCTACTTAACTGACCAGATCAATAGCCAGAGGTTTATTGACTTGATGTATACTCTGAAAAAAGTGTTCCTTATTTTTGTGAGGTATATGTGAATGTATATATATATATATATATATATATATATATATATATATGTGTGTGTGTGTGTGTGTGTGTGTGTGTTGTAAATATATATATATATTATATATTATATATATGTGTATGGTATGTATATTTATATATATTATGGTATATATATATATATATATATATATATATATATATATATGATTAGAGAATACCCGGCCCAGAGCGGAGAAGTACTGTGTTAAAGAAATTATGAAAAAAAAAGGGAAAAAAATTTAAAAAAAAAACTAAACTTGATTGTTAATGTAATTGTTTTGTCATTGATATGAGTGTTGTTGTCATATCTATCTATCTATCTATATATATATATATATATATATATATATATATATATATATATATATATATATATATATAAAAATACCAGGCTTCGCAGGAGAAGTAGTGTTTAAAGAAGCAATGAAAAGAAAAGGAAACATTTTGAAAATAACGAAATAGATTGTCAATGTAATTGTTTTGTCACGTTGAAAGGGATGAGGTGTTGTCAATATATATATATATATATATATATATATATATATATATATATATATATATATATATATATATTTATCTCTATACTAATAAAAGGCAAAGCCCTCACTGACTCACCACTGACTCATCACCACCTCCAACTTCCTGGTGGGGGGAAGGTGAAATTTGGCAGGTTCATTCCTTACAGCTTCCTTACAAAAGTTGGGCAGGTTTTATACGACCCACGCTGAATCATATAACTGGAAGCAGTTTTCTCCATTTACTGTAATGAGGATGAGCTTAACGCCGAGGAGTTTCGTGACATCATCACGCCTCCCACGAATCACGCAGCATAGAAACCAGGAAGACCTCAAAAGCGCTTAAGAAAACATGCATTATATAATTGAGAAGGCAGCTAAACAATAAGAAGCGAGGAAAGGAATATACAAAACCATATTCATGAGTTCTCTACTGGGAAAAAAAGCACGCATAAACCTACACTTTAAATTGTTCATAAAGGGGCCTGGGTTGTAATTTAGTGCCTACCCATATAAGGCCGTCTCCAAGGGCGCATCCAAAGCAAACTGCCACGGTAAATATTCACGGGTGAAGGGCTGTGCCATGGGGAGGAAGATGAGGTTGGTGGTGTTTGACACAAACTCAGCAAACCTGCGAGAAAGTTTGCGCCAGGGCTAGGTAAATTAAAAGCGGAAATAGCACGAGATGGCACCAGCACAGCTGGGAACCTTCGATGCATGTACCCCAAAAGGCTCACGGAACTGACGAGACAGAAAAAAAGCAACAGTTCCAAAGAGCTGAAAAAAACCCCAATTACACAATTGAAAAGGCAGCAAAAATATGAAGCGCCTGATACATTTTCCCAAAATGCAGCTACTGCAGAAACAAAGCAACACGGTGGAAAAAGACAATGTCCCGCAAAGGAAGAATTTAAAACCCGCATGCAGGTGTCAGTCTTCAGATAAAGAAGAAGACGAGCTGTTTATTGATGCAGTAAGAACCCAACGATGAATGAACCTGTCATCTTTCAACATTGACAAACACGGAATGTAACTTGAACACAAAACATCCTACAAATGAACCTGATTGAAAGAAATAATGATAATCAAATCCTTGATGACAGCAACACTCAGTAACACCACAAAACAAATACGTATATTGACAGTCATGTTATTATTTTAAATTTTCCCCTTTTTTTTTTCTACCTATTTTAACACACTACTTCTCCTGCGATGCTGGTATATATATATGTGTATATATATATATATATATATATATATATATATATCCCGCCTACATACTAATAGGATACTTTATTCGCCATCAATGATTTTTTTGGTAAAGCCATACCAGTGTATTCATTAGATGAACGGTAAAAAGTAAGAGCGAGGAGGATGACCATTGAGGCATGGAGGATGCCCTATTGAGGCATGGGGGATGACCATTGGTGTGTGCCCAAAGGCAACCTATCTGAATTCCCGATTCACATTTGAAAAATATATTTTTTCAAGTTCTATTTAATCCATATGTGTAAACTCGGGTCACCACATCCGCCCGGGGGAAATTATACCCCGCCCATGAGATCATTTTATATACTGTATTATTGTTAAAGTCGGTATATGGCCGAACACAATAAACTACAGACCCCATAATGCAGCGCCAGCTGCCTTGCCGAACAGACCTAATCAATCCCACCTTAAGATGCGGGTTTTTGGGGGCCCAGCCCCACACGATGCTGAAGAGAAAAGTTGATCTGAAAAATAAGCCTTAAAAACCGAGGGAGGCTGAGTATATGTTTACATGAACCCCGGGGTGTCTATTGTGAGCAATGGGCTGTAATTACAGAATTTAATCTAAGACGGCACTATAAAAAAAAACATCAGGGTAACCTGAAAGACCACAAAGCAGAAGATACAGAAAGCAGAAGAATTAAATAAGAATCTGACATTTTCAGCGGACGTTTTACCCGCACAATCACAAAGTGTTTTCAATTGAGGCTGCTTTATGGGAGACAAAAACCACTTGCCCCATTTTCCTGTTACCAAGAATGTTAAACCAAATCGCTCACGGTGTTCCCAAACACGACTTTGTTGATAAACTGAGCGCACTGAGTTTGCAGGCGCTTGGGACTTTGAAGAACAAAAAGTCCGCTCACATGCTCAACCTTTGGTAGCACATATCTGTGTGAGAAGCTCTTCTCAGTGATAAAGACTAACAAAACAGCACACAGGAGTCGCCCCCGATGAGCACCTGCAACCATCCTGAGAATTCCACAACACAGAACCTCAACCAAAAGAAACAACTTGTAAAATAAGATGCCAGGCCCAGCTCTAAAGACATATGAGCAAAGAAACTGAATGATTTGATTTGTTATTGCACGTAAGAGCGGAGTCAACTGCTTTAACAAACAGCGCAGAATTGATCTAAATAGCTGTGTGTATATATGTAGATATGTATGTATATGTTTTATATATGTTTATATATGTGTGTGTGTATGTATGTATATATATATATATGTATTTGTGTGTATATATTGTGTGTGTTATAAAGTTTTGTGTATATGTATAGATATGTATATATATATATATGTTTTGTGTGTGTGTGTGTGTGTATATATATATATATATATATATGACAACAACACTCATCACTACAACAGTGACAAAAAAATTACATTGACAATCAGGTTACGTATTTCAAAATGTTTCTTTCTTGCTTCTTTAAACACTACTTCTCCGCTGCGGCCGGTATTTTGCTAGTATACTAATAAAAGGCAAAGCCCTCACTCACCACTCACCACTGACTCATCACCACCTCCAACTTCCCGTGTAGGTAGAAGGCTGAAATTTGGCAGGTTTTTTCCTTACAGCTTACTTTACAAAAGTTAAGGGTTTCATTTCAAAATTTACACGAATGGTCATAACGGCCCCAACGCCGCCATGTTGAACTTTCTTTTTTATGGCCCCATCTTCACGAAATTTGGTAGGCGTTTCCCGCGCCACCAAACCGATGTAATGCTTATTTCGATGGTATGGGCGCCACTGTCGGCCGCCTATATTGAACTTTCCAACGCCACAATTTTCCAACTTCCCGTAGGTAGAAGGCTGACCCCATCTTCACGAAATTTGATAGGTGGCTTCCCGCACCAAACCAAAACCAATGTACATACTTTTCGTGGTATGACGCCACTGTCGGCCGCCATATTGAATTTTCCAAACGCTACACTAACTTCCCGTAGGTAGAAGGCTGAAATTTTGGGAGGCTCATTCCTTACAGCTTACTAAAAAGCAGGTTCATTTAGAAATTCACCATAGCGGCCCAAAAACGCCACCATGTTGAACTTTCTTTATTCATGGCCCCATTTCACGAAATTTGGGAGGCGGCTTCCCGCTAACCGAACCGATGACGACTTATTTCGATGGTAAAAGCCACCGTCGGCAATACTGAACTTTTCAACAGTCTTTTTTTACATGGGCCCATCTTCAAGAAATTTGACACGTTCCCAATGCTAACTGAATCCTACTTACGCATATATATAACCCATAGCCTGCAACCCCGTCACCGGGGAGGCGGATTGCCCCCCTCCCAACGCCCCACGTTGTTGGCTGCCTGCCCCATATAAGGCCGCAGTCGCCCCAGTCTCTACATTCCCCTTCCTTGCTTCCGCCACAGGGTTTACGCCTCCCTACTGTTAACTACAGCTTTTTGTTTAATCCACGGCCCGCTGTTTTATTGTTTGTTTATTAAATCGAGATGATCACCTATCACCAAGAACTATCACTTCACAATGGTTTCATGCCCGGAGATACCACCTACCCTTTTCCATTCTCTTTGTTACATATTGCACGGGCCCTATCAGGCCTACCTTGATATCCGAGGAACATTGTGTCTATGTATTGAATGATCTGGGACTGGTTCAAGGTGTGACTGATGACAGTGAGATAATTATACACAGAGCACTATAAGGGGTGAAATGCTAAGCCCTTCACCATGGTTCTGCATGTGAGTTGATGGCTGCCGCTGGGAAATTTTGGTTGTCGCTTTTATACCAAATGGCAAATATTTTACACCTTCGACAACCGCCAATGCTTCTAAACATCTTAGATTCACAGGTGATTTATTTCAGTAGTGGACACTTTGATGATGTTTATGAATGTTTTAAACTCTCAAAAGCTGGATGTGATTTTTTTTCGCTGAAACCGTTGTGTGCTTACAACGCTTGACAGATGCAATGTCACTTCAATACAACAAATCTTGCAAATACTGTCATAATTGAAACAAACCATGAAATTCAAACCGATTATGACAGCAGCAACCAAGTGTGAGATTTGAGAGAAGATTACTGTCACATGGCTAACTGTAAGTTGCATGCTCAAGAGTGCTTAGCTACAGCTTGATAGTTACAAACCGGAGGGCCAACTGACAACATTGTATACAAAGAGATCCTTAACAAATAATTATTGGCATATTTTCCTCAGTTTAAAAAGGTTAAATTTTCTTCTTAATAAAAATTTTAATGTAGTACTTCGCCAGTAAGCGGGTATTTTTGTAGTATATATATATATATATATATATATATATATATATATATATATATATATATATATATGTATATATATATATAATGTGATATATATATATATATATATATATATATATAATGATATATATATATATATATAATGTATGTGTGTGTGTATGTATATGTGTGTGTATATGACATGTATGTCTGCCTCAACCCCAGGCCGCCAGGAGGAGCCTCCCGACAGCATGATCATGCCCCGAGTTCCAGCAGGGCATCATGGACTATGTAGTGTTTGTACACAGCCCTGCTGGATACCTTGGGCCACCAGTCGCCTGTAGGGCGTGCCTCGGAGGCCTAGGTGCCCTATGACTGGGATGCGCCACGGTCACGGACAGGAAGAAACGATGTGCTCCCGGTTGAAGAAAAGGACTATTTACTCCTGACCCGAAGGAATAAGGACTTGTGGACTGTTGGCAGGAACACCCGGTCAGGGAATAAAAGGATGGAGCCCAGACGATGAGCTGAGTTGGGAGGCAGGGTGGCTGCTGGGAGTGGAGGATTGTAAATTATGCTGTACGTTTATTGAGAATTGTAGAGAGGAGCGTGTTTTGTGCACTTTATTATTATAATAAATATCATTATTGACTTTACCTGGTGTCTGACGATAGTCTGAGGTACAAGGCAGAACCTAATTCACAAATATATATATATAGGTATATAATAAAAAGTATAGCTCCTTTTAGGATTTCTTGACTGAAACGGTGGCAGTAATCAGCCTGGGTGCTACGAATTGAACTCAGGTGTGATACACCGATACAGGCATACTTTCACAAGGATGTGATTTTTTCCCAAATATAAAACCATTTAAAACTGCATTTGGTTTACTTGGTATATTTATAATGGTGTACATGTTTGATGCAAAAATTTGTACAAAATGCAGGTAA
>NW_024380945.1:0-9639 GCF_016835505.1 Polypterus senegalus | reverse complement strand
GATAGAGAGATAGATACTTTATTAATCCACATGGGGAAATTCACATACTCCAGCAGCAGCAGCATACTGATAAAAACAATATTAATTAAAGTGTGATAAAAATGCAGTGCAAGTTAAAAAATGCAAGGTGGAGAGTGCGAGGCTTCTATAACAGTCTATAATCTTGTGTAATGTTAAAGTTTATCCCCCCGGGTGGAATTAAAGAGTTGCATAGTGTGGGGGAAAAACGATCTCCTCAGTCTGTCAGTGGAGCAGGATGGTGACAGCAGTCTGTTGCTGAAGCTGCTTCTCTGTCTGGAGATGATCCTGTTCAGTGCAGGCAGTGGATTCTCCATGATTGGCAGGGGCCTGCTCAGCGCCCATCGCTCTGCCACAGATGTAAAACTGTCCAGCTCCATGCCTATAATAGAGCCTGCCTTCCTCACCAGTTTGTCCAGGCGTGAGCCATCCCTCTTCTTTTTGCTGCTTCCCCAGCACACCACCGCGTACAAGAGGGCACGCATCACAGCCATCTGGTAGAACATCTGCAGCATCTTACTGCAGATGTTGAAGGATGCCAGCCTTCTAAGGAAGTATAGTCAGCTCTGTCCTCTCTTACACAGATCATCAGTATTGGCAGTCCAGTCCAATCTATCAACCAGCTGCACTCCCAGGTATTTATAGGTCTGCACCCTCTGCACACACTCACCTCTGATAATCACAGGGTCCGTGAGGGGCTTGGTCCTCCTAAAATCCACCACCAGCTCTTTGGTTTTGCTGGTGTTCAGGTATAGGTGGTTTGAGTCACACCATTTAACAAAGTCCTTGATTAGGTTCCTATACTCCTCCTCCTGCCCACTCCTGATGCAGCCCACGATAGCAGTGTCGTCAGTGAACTTTTGCACGTGGCAGGACTCCGAGTTGTATTGGAAGTCTGATGTATGTTGGCTGAACAGGACCGGAGAAAGTACAGTCCCCTGCGGTGCTCCTATGTTGCTGACCACAATGTCAGACCTGCAGTTCTTGAGATGCACATACTGAGGTCTGTCTATAAGATAGTCCACGATCCATGCCACCAGGTGTAAGTCTACTCCCATCTCTGTCAGCTTGTCCTTAAGGAGCAGAGGTTGGATGGTGTTGAAGGCACTAGAAAAGTCCAGAAACATAATTCTTACTGCACCGCTGCCTCTGTCCAGGTGAGAGAGTGATTGGTGTAGCATATAGATGATGGCATCCTCTGCTCCCACCTTCTCCTGGTATGCAAACAGCAGAGGGTCGAGGGTGTGGCGGACCTGTGGCCTCAGGTGGTGAAGCAGCAGCCACTCCATGGTCTTCATCACATGTGACATCAGGGCGACAGGCCTGAAGTCACTCAGCTCAATAGGACGAGATACCTTTGGGACTGGGGTGACACAAGATGTTTTCCAAAGCCTTGGGACTCTTCCCTGTTCCAGGCTCAGGTTGAAGATGAGCTGTAGAGGACTCCCCAGCTCCAATGCACAGGCCTTCAGCAGTCGTGGTGATACTCCATCTGGACCCATTTTGCTGGCACGAACTTTCCTCAGCTCGCTGCTCACCTGGGCTGCTGTAATTGTGGGTGGGGATGTTTCTCCTATGCTGGTATCAGCAGAAGGATGGATGGAGGATGCAGTACTCTGAGGTGAGACTGAGAGTGAGTTAGGATGGTCAAACCTGTTAAAGAAGTTGTTCATCAGGTTAGCTCTCTCCACGTCTCTCTCGATGGTGGCACCCTGCTTCGAGTTGCAGCCAGTGATGATCTTCATCCCATTCCACACTTCCTTCATGCTGTTATTCTGTAACTTCTGCTCCAGCTTTCTCCTGCACTGCTCCTTCACCGCCCTGAGCTGGACTCGGAGTTCCTTCTCCACGCGCTTGAGCTCATGCTGATCACCGCCTTTAAAAGCCCTTTTCTTCTAGTTCAAAAGGTTGTTGATGTCACTTGTAATCCATGGCTTGTTGTTAGCATAGCAGTGTACTGTTCTTACTGGAAGTACAATGTCCATAAAGAAGTTGATGTAGTCAGTAGTGTAGTCAACAGCCTCCTCAATGTTCTCTCTATGTGATCCCTGCAGGATATCCTAGTCTGTAGTTCCAAAGCAGTCTCTCAGAGCCTGCTCTGCCTCAGATGACCACTTCCTGAATGATCGTGTGGTTGTAGGTAGCGCCTTCACTCTTGGTTTGTAGTGAGGCTGAAGCAGAACCAGGTTATGATCTGCTTTCCCAAGCGCAAGCAGCGGGGTGACGCTGTATGTGTCTTTAACTTTTGCATACAGTAGGTCAATAGTCCTATTTCCCCAGGTGTTACAATCCATATACGGGAGAAGGCAGGTAATGTTTTGTCCAGCGTCACATGGTTAAAGTCTCCAGCGATTTGCACAAGGAGTGAGCAACAGAGGAGTGGATGACATCACTCGCTATCTCCACATTCGTCCGAGGAGGGATGTAAACAATAACAACAATGACGTGTCCAAACTCTCTGGGCAAGTAATAGGCACTCAGACTTACGGCCAACAGTTCGATGTCCCTGCAGCAAATGGAGATTTTGACGTTTGCACCTTGTGTTCACATAGAGAGCGAGTCATCCTCCTTTCCGCTTCCCACAGGTATTTGCGTCTCTGGCCTCTCTAACTGTGCTAATCCTGGGTAGCTCCACGTTAGCATCGGGGATGGTAGTTGTTAGCCACGTTTCACTAAAACACAGCAAACTGCATTCTCTGTAGGTTCTGAAATTTTTCACCAGCGCAGCCAGTTCGTCGATCTTATTTGGTAGTGAGTTCACATTTCCCAGGATCACAGAAGGCACCGAAGGCTTGTATCACCACTTCCTCGCTATCCACTCAGCCTTTAGCTTAGCTCCGGGTCTGCTGTCACAATACCACCTTCTTACCTCATCCGGTAAATATGGAACCACACTGGCGCGGCCCTTTGTTCTCAGCACTTGAAGTTGACTACTTGAATAGACGAGTCTCGGTTTGTAAAAATCCATGTCCAAGTTGTAAAAAGTGTCCAGGAAAAGAGTCCACATAAAAGAAAGTGGTAGGAGTAGATGAAGAAGATGAAGATAAAGTCATACACAGAACTGCTGGATAGGCTGCCACTCACAGAGGTGCATAACTTCAATTACAAAATTCTGTAACTTGAATGATTGAAGTCCTTCCTTTCACAACACATCATCAGCTTTTCAATATCAAACAACACATAAAAACAGTTCTTTATTCCCCTGGGCTCTCATAATGTCCTGTTAGTACAGAGTCTCTAATCCTTCTACCTCTCCAAACTACTTTGATAATTACATCCACCACTCTGAATTCATGAACCTCCTGCACTCTTTTGATTTGAGCCAGTATACACACAAAGGGGGGACACACATTGGATCGAGAGAATCCTAAAGGGTTAAAAGATGAAGTATTATTTAATTGGGAAATACTGATAGATAAAAGTGAATTGTTAAAAAATGCTTCTTTGATTCATCTGTAGCTTCAAAGTTTACTAACATTTTAAACAACCAGTCTGTTTGCTTACTACAATAGTGATAATAATGTAAATAGTAAGGTGGAACGTTTTATTGTTAAAGTGTGAGCTGCCACTGATACAGTTGCTCCTGAAAAGAAAGTTAAGAAATCCTCCAGCACAGTTACACCATGGAAGACCCAAAGAGTGTCTGATTTAATGAAAATCGTGGCGGAGAGCTGAGCGTAAATGAAGAAAATCTAAATTGATTGTCCACTGTGAAATATTGAAAGCTAAAATAACAGAATTGAACAACATACTCCATCTGGAGAGGCTGTGCTACTCCTCTTAAATTATAAGTAACAATGCTGCTAATATCAGATATTTATTCTCTACTGTTCGTTTGCTAAACCCACTCAATGGAATGCCTCCAAAAAACTACCAGTAAAAATGAAAGCTTTTGCTATATTTTTTAATTACAAAATTAATAATATCAGAAATCACGTAGTACATCCCCCCAATACTGATCCTATTAAATACAAGAATTTCATTTTAATGATTTAAATTTTTTCACCAGGATAGATTTACCTGATCTATGTAGAATTATCTCTCAAGTGAGACCCTCCACCTGTGCCCTTGACTCAATACCAATAAGCTTTTTCAGAGAAGTATCTGATGTGCTAATTGATAGTGTGCTTGACATAGTGAACTCATTATTAGATGTGGGGGTCTTCCCAGACTGTCTTAAGACTGCTGTTGTTAAACCCCAGATCACAATAAATAATCTCGACTCCTCTATTTTTGACAATTTTAGACGCATTTCTAACCTGCCTTTCTTAAGTAAAATCCCAGAGAAGGCAGTCATTGCGCAGCTCAGTGATCACCTGAATAAACCTGCTGCTCTTGATTAGTTTCAATCGGGTTTTAGAACAAATCACAATACAGAAACTGCACTCATTAAAGTAGTACATGATTTGCTGGTAAATGCAGACAGAGGCCATTTATTTGTTCTCATCCTCTTAAGATCTGAGAGTTGCATTTAATACCACCGATCACAATATTCTTAGAAATCGCCTTTGTCAATGGTTGGACCCTTTTGGCATGGTCTTAAATTAGATTTTTTTTATTTGATTTGATTAAGTTTGGTTTGAATCTTACTTGACAGGTAGAAAATTCGTTGTTAGTTGTAATAATTATACTTCGGAGACCCATGATATTCTGTATGGTGGTCCACAAGGGTCTCTCCTAGTCCACTGCTCTTTTCGATCTCCATGCTTCCATGAGGTCAGATTATCTCAAGGCATAATGTGAGCCACCACAGCTCTGCTGACGACACACAACTGTCTTTATCAATAGCGCCTGAGGACCCCGACTCACTTGATTCACTGAGACAATGTCTTACTTGGATGTATAGTAATTTTCTCAAACTAAATAAGGAGAAAAGAGATAGACAATAGTAGATACATCTTCCTTTATGGGGCGATAACTCCCTAGTTGGAATAAGTTCTTTTGTATTTTTGTCATTTTAAGTGACAGAAAACTATATAGATATGATATTAAAAGGCAATATCCCTCCCATAGTGATACGGCGGTAAAAATCACATAAGAGAAAATAACTTATCTTTCTTTAATGACGATTTACGCGGCATTACAGATGAGGAAGCCATAGAAAGACAATTACCCAGGTGGGAACTCAATGTATACAGTCTGCCATTTTTCGTCTCTGCGCTGGAAGGCTTTTCAGGACGGATGACGATATCACCCATCCGTCTGTTTCAAGGGATTTGGCTGCTGTCCAAGTCTTTTATACTGGTTTTTCTACATGCAGACCTTTTCTTAGGTTCCAAACAAGGGAAGCAGAGGATTCAATTTAATTTCTAACATACAGAAATAGTACAATGCCCATATTCCTAGTTGTACCTTCTCTTTTCAAATGCTTGCCTAGCAGTTCTAAAGCCGCTGTGTGCTAATTTTGGCCTGACCTCTACATGTGAGTGGATTTATAAAATTATTTTTGTACAGTGGACAATGACATTAAACTTGTATTCTTATTACAATATAGTGAGGTTTGTTAGTAATAAACTTGATCCATTAGGCTTAAAAGTCAAGACAGAGGTAAAGAATTTGGGGATAATTATTGATTCTGACTTAAATTTTAAATCACATATTAATCAGATTAATAGCACCTCATTTTTCACTTAAGGAATATAACAAAATTTAGACCTTTTATAACTTTACAAGACCCTGAAAAATGAGTTCACACTTTTGTTTTCAGTCAACTAGATTACTGTACGCATTCCTCTCAGGAATACCTAAGAAAGACATCGATTGATTACAACAAGTGCAGAATGGAGCTGCCAGAAAATTAAATCGGAAAATAAAATCTGAGCACATCTCTCCAGTTTTGGTGGCACTACACTGGTCACCTGTGTCATTTAAAATTCACTTTAAATTACTGGTAATGGTTTACAAAAACTTAAATGATCTTAAATGATCTCACCCCTTCCTGTATTTAGGAATGCCTCTCACCTTACACTCCAAATCGTAACCTTAGATCTTCAAATAAAAGTGTCTGCTTATAATTCAAAAAGCTAAACTTAAAAGAAGTCGTGAGGCGGCCTTCTGCTGTTATGCACCTAAAATCTGGAATAGCTGACTGATAGGCTAATAAGGTGGAGCATTTTAAAAAGCTGCTGAAAAACCCTCTTCCTTGTTTGTCTGACTGATTCTCTCTGCCTGCCTCTCCTCAGACTGACAATGGCTGAAGCCCAGCTGTTTGTATCACAGGACGAGTTCACCTGCTCGGTGTGTCTGGACACCCTGACTGACCCTGTTGCCATCCCCTGTGGTCACAGTTTCTGTCTGAAGTGCCACACAGACTGCTACGATCAGAGCCAACTGTTCAGCTGTCCTCAGTGCAGAGAGAAATTCAAGAAGACAGGACTCAGTTCTCCTCCTTCTCAGAATTTTGCTGGTCCTGGAGATGTGGAGTGCGACGCCTGTACTGAGAAGAAGTTTAGAGCAGTGAAGTCGTGTCTGACCTGCCCGGCCTCCTACTGTCAGACTCATCTGCAGCCTCACTTTGAAATAGCAGCCTGGAAGGACCACAAGCTGGTTGATCCTGATGGAAATCTAAAGGAGAAACTCTGTGAGAAACATCAGAAAAGTCTGGAAATATTTTGTGAAACTGATGACGCGTGTATCTGCACGATGTGTGGAGTGACTGAACATAACGGTCATAAAATGGTCAAGCTGGAGATGGAAATAGAAGAAAAAGAGGTGAGTGTAGTTTAGTTTTCAGTAGATACAAACTAAATAACAGGACTTGAGGGTTTTGTAAATGCAGTGTGGCAGAAGAATCTATTCATCCATCTTATAAACCTGACTTTACTGAGACAGTACTGAGCAGGAGCCTCTCCTGTTTATCCACGGACAGTCGAGTGAGCCAAGTGAGCTCATCACACTGAGCTGAGGTTCTTCAAATCAGGTTTTCTTTTGAGTATCTGATGCGCTGGTGGGCAAACTACAGCCTGCAGACCAAAATGTCCCCTGGCAGAGGTGTGAATGGCACGTGGGCTACTCATAGAAATATCTGACTTTCCAGCCCTCATGAGGTGTCCTTAAGAAGATGATGCAGTAGTTGGTTGGTGTAAGTGTAGTTAGTCACCATGCAATGTCCTCAAAAACGTAATTCAGTACCCCGAGCTTTCACCACAGGAATGGAGAGAGTCTGTAGTGCGGTGACATGGAGGGTAAGTGTGTTTAGCTGCACATTTGACTTTGGGTGTTTTTAATTAATTTGAATTTGCCTTTTTAAGACACACGTTCTTGTCACATGTCAAACAATTAATACAAATGAAGAAGTTAATTTGAACATCTGTGTTGGGGTGTCCAGCTCCAGTCCTGGAGGGCTACGGTGGCTGCAGGTCTTCATTCTCACTCTTTTCTAAATGAGTGACCAGTTGTGGCTACTAATTAACTTGTTTTGTTTTCATTTTAATTGACTTGCTATTTAGGACTCAGACCCCTCAATTGTTTTATTCTTTCCTTGATTAGCAGCCAAACAATAATAAGATGCAAAATGAGTCAACACATAACCAGCAACCTGAGTCCATCATATAATATCTGACAATAAAGAAAGGAGAAGGTCTCAGTAATGTTGATCTGCTCAGGTCCACAAAACATTTGGGCTTTTAGAAGAAAGAAAATCAACAGTTTTAGAAACATCTGCTGTGGCGGAATGAGAGCAGCAACAAGCCACAGAATTAAATAACAAGTTAAATTAACTAGAAGAATTGGATTCTAAATAAGAAACTGGTTGGAGTTTGAGGCTCTTACTTAGCCTCACATCTCACTTTTGTTGCCTGACATTTAAGAAAAAAATAAGGAAATTTAGAGGATTGTGTCTTCAAAAAATAACTCAATTAAAATGAGTGGAAATGAAGTTAACAAACAGCAGAAATTGGTCACTGAGTAAGAAAGAGTCAGAAAGGAAAAGCAGCAGCCACTGCAGATGTCCAGGATCGGAGCTGAACACTCGTAATCTCTGCCAACATTTAACTGACCCATCAGTAGCACACAATGAGAATGTTTAGTGTGGTCAGATAAAAATCAGGGGCCTCATGTATAACGCCGCGCGTAGAACTCGCACTATAACATGGCGTAAGCACTAAAGCCGAAATGTGCTTACGCACAGAAAAATCCAGATGCAGGAATCTGTGCGTACTCCAACTTCCACGTTCTTCCGCTACATAAATCCCGATCAGCGTGAAAACTAACGCTCGTGCACGCGCTTTATGTAACGCCCCAAACCCTCCCAGAATTACACCTATTTGAATATGCAAATCAATATAAATCGCCCTTAAGCGCAGCCTTCTGTGAAAAGACAATGGGAAAAGCACGGGGGGAAACATAAGAATTTCAGCGAATACCAAGTGGAGGCAAAGGAAAAACATACTATTTGTTCAAATAAACCGCGGTATAATCAACAAAAGGAAGTTGATCGAGTGACATAGCGTGTTGGAGAAACATGAAAGCTCACATTCACAAAATCGCACAGTGCCGGAAATAAAAAAGAAGTCACATATCAAAGTCGCTGTGGAAAGCCGAGTTGTAAGCCCACTGTCTGAGTGTCGTATGAAAGCTTATTAGGGTACAGAGAAAAAAGCCACACGGTGGGGAAAAAGCACGAAATGTCAACTTCAATCTCGATATTTCCACTTTAATCACATAGTTCATTTTGTCATTAAAGTAGAACATCATAAACTTCATCTTAAAATCGTTTAATTAACCAGTTTCTCAAATCACATTGTAATTAAAGTAGCACGTTAAATGCTTTGTTTTGTATTTGATCTTCTACTCGTATGTGCTCTGTGTGTGAATCACTACTTGCTTCTTAAACCGGCTCTCTTCCTCCGACTGGACACAGAGTCCATTACATTTGTGATATTACAGCTCTCTGAATAACTAAAATACTGAGATGTATACGTGATGTCATTTTCATGATGATAGGAGTTAAAGCACGTTATTAAACATGTTTCACTTCGATGAAATAATTTATTGCAGCAGTACTCAGGGGCGGCTCTACGCTTGTGGTGGCACTGGGCAGAGGAAGAATCGGTGGCTCCTTCGCCCGCCAATGTCAGTAAAGTATCTTATGCACGGTGGATGGCCACGTATGTTGCAGACACTAGCCGCCTCGTGCTCATGACACAAGCATTTAACTTTTGCCGAAATTTTTTGCTGCGTTTTTAGCTGTGTTGTTATTTTCTCTTTCTGTTTTATATTCAATATATATTGGCGTAGCCGTCACTGCAGTCAGTGCTTTTCTTTCCCCAAGTAACCGATCGCCATACAATCAGCCGTGTAATAGACGTTAAGCCATCTGTAAGCTTAGCGCAGATTCTTCAAAACGTTTAAAGAAGATTGAAATATCTTTGTGGTGCATGTTTAATTATTCTATCCTTAAAGACACTCCCAGTGAAGAATATAGATTATTTAAATGAAGTTAAAGTTTTATCTGTATAATTTAACAAACATATTTTGCTGCATTTCACCTTAAAAATGATATCATCATCATATGTAAATTCGCGCTTTATAAAGTGGCTCAGGTTGTGTGATATTATAACTGTAGTGCACGTTTACAGTGAGGTGATTGTTCTTATAAGTCCTAACAGTTCTACAAGGAGC
>NW_024380944.1:25000-98529 GCF_016835505.1 Polypterus senegalus | reverse complement strand
CTCACCTGGGTAGGCAAAATGGGGTGTTAGAGAAAGAAAGTAAACTATTTCTAATCTATCCTTTTCACATCCACAATTGTAAACGCCAACACAATAACAGACTTCATAGCCATACCTCCTGGTAAAATTTAATATTAAAGCTAAGGCTATCTTATGTAATAAAGTACTACCTTAATTTAAGGATATAAAATGTCAACAAAAGTTCACAAGCAATGTCTCTATTACCATATACTGAACTTTTTAATAAGCTGGAATGTCAAAGGTCTCAATCATGAATTAAAAAGAAAGAAAGTATTCTCTCACCTCACAGGTCTAATTGCCAAGCTTTACAGGAGACTCGTTTATTAAGTAAGGATCAGTTTCAGTTGCAAAGAGATTGGACTGGCCAGATATTCCACTCCAGCTATACAAATGAAACTAGAGGTGTGGGAATCTTAATACATTTCTATTTAATTCATTTTATTTAGTTTCATTTTTAAATTATAATGTTACTACTATGAACACAGAGAGAAGGCTAATAAGATCTTAGCTCAACAAATCCACAATAAGGAAGTTTGCAATGCAATATAAGTTAGTACCAACACAGACAGAAATAAAATCATTGACCATAAAAATATAATGCACATACTTAGAGACTACTATAAGTCCTTATATTCTACTTAGTTTAAAGAAGACAAGACACAATCTAATGTGTTTTTGGTGCATTAAAGATACCACAGCTAGATACTTTCAGTGTAGAGGAATTGGATAAACCTCTGTCACTCTCAGAATTACTAGACGCTGTAAACTCAGTAAGCGTGGGAAAGCAGCAAGCCCTGATGGCTACCTTGATGAATTTTATTAAAAAAAAATTCAGTTAAGTTAGCTCCCCTTTTATTAGCAACATTTCTAGAAGCTAGTGACAATAAAATTCTACCTCAAACTTTTCGTCAAGCATTAATTACTATCTTTCCTAAGAAAAATAAGGACTTATTACAATGTGCATCATGCAGACCAATCTCACTTCTGAATATCGATGTTAAAATACTCTCCAAAGTTCTAGCTTGAAGGATTAATAGAATGCTTCCTTCAGTAATATCACAAGACCAAACCAGATTTATTACAGGTAGACACCTTAGATTCCAATCTTCAACACATGTTTAAAGTAATATATTCACCCATAAAATCTAACACTCCAGAGATCTTATTATTTTTGGATGCAGATAAATATTCAGTATGGTTGAATGGGACTACCTACTGTCTAACTTTAGCAGGGAGAATTAACACTATCAAGATGAATATCCTTCCTAAGCTTCTGCTTCTATTTCAAGGCATTCTTGTATACATTAACAAATCATTTTTAAGAAATCATAATCTCATTTATTTGGAATTCTAAACATCCACACATCTAAAGGGCGGCCCTACAACAACCTATAGCAGAAGGTGGCATAACTCCACCCAAATTTCAGTTTTATTTACAAGCTATAAGAAATTGGACATTGACACAACTAGGAGAACCCAGACAATACAATACAATACACAGAACAGAACAAATCCTCAATACAGTATACAAATACTTTTGGGTTTTTTTTTTTTTTTTGCAGACAAGCTTGGTCTGCAATAGAAATAAAATCCTGCAGTACTTCTTTATATTCCCTGCTTTGTGCCTCAGTAAATACAAGTTATCATCAAAATACTAACAACCCAACAATTGTCCTTCATTCACTCTGAATATGAAACCAATGTAGGAAGCTTTTATCTGTGGAACTTCTACATAATAACCTCCTTTTTCCACCCTTTCAAACTTGCAGTTTTTAATATTTGGAAAACATACAGATTTAAATCATTTTGATATTTGTAAATAGATAATGACTTTACATTCTACAAACAATTGCTCTGCAAATTTAGCTTCCCATCAACACAATTATTCCACTGTCTCCAAATTAAAAACTTTGCTAAACAAAATCTGCCCAATTCTCCTCACCTCCCAGCTATTTCTATTCTAGAAGTGATATTTATCAGTCCTGAGGACTCAGACAGCATTTCTATTATATATAAAACCATTTTAAAGTCCCTTCGCTTTAAACATCCCTGAGAAAAAGTGAGACAAGGGTCTCTTACTCAACCTTAAAAGGAGTGGAAGGCAGCCATGCACAGAATTCACTGGATCTCCATATGCCTCCATATGCAAAGCATTCGATTATTCAATTTAAAATGTTTTATTGAGCGCATCCATCTCGTTCAAAATTGTCCAAAATGTTTCCAGGGTAAGATCCAACCTACAGACATTGCAAGTTCCAGCCTCATTGGGCCACATGGTTTCAGCATGTAACAAATTAATATCATTCTGAACCAAAATCTTTAAATGCCTCTCAGACAGCCTTGGTGTCACAATGACTCCTAATCCACTAACATCTGTGACTGGTGGGCTTACAGAGGGGCTTAAAGTGGAGAAGGACAAACAAACTGTAATGGCCTTCACTTCACTATTAGCACGTAGACTTGTCTCGCTCAACTGGAAGAATCCTAACTCTCCTCTTTTAAGTCAGTTGGTAACTGATGTTTTATATTATTTGAAATTGAAAGAAATCAAATTCTCACTTAGAGGATCTGCGCAAAACTTTTTAAAAACCTGTCAGGATTTCATCAATGATATCTTAGAATGAGTTCTTATACTGGGGAAGGGGGTTATATTCCTTCTCTTGGTGGAGGTTGAATTGAATTTAGTGTTGTTAAATTTGACTTGATTGTATGAAATATTACTTACTTAAGATAAAATCAATTAAAAAATACACATTAATGCAGAAATGTATATGGAGGACAGTATACTGTACATGTACATGACACTGTAAATAGTAAGAAGTAATTAAATGGTCTGTAACGTTATCTAATTGTGTGTATTTCTTGCCTTTTAAGAAAGCCAGAGAGTCATGGAAGACGATAAACAAGACTGCCAAGAAGGTAAAACGATTCTCCTAAAGTGCAAGTCTCTCCAATTCTTTATTTACTTTTCCTTTGGTTTTCTACTAAGAATTAAATAAATATTCTAAGGCACATTCTGTAGTTTGTTTGAGCCCCTTTGAACTGAATGTGTCTTGGGCAAATAAATCTCTTGTGTATGTTAAACAACATGGACGTGTTCTTGTGTGCTTGTTCACCGATTGTGTGTGGAGTTCACAAAGTGGACATTTGTTTAGTTCCATGGACAAAACTGAGCTCATGCAGGACAATGAAGACAAACTGTCCACCACAGGTCTCTAGCAGCACATATGCTCAAGTGCCTCTGTTCAGTACAGAATAAAATGTACAGAATAAATAACATGTACGCCAAATGACATGTCTTACCTCGCCTGTCATTTCTGCTACACTGACGGAGCGCAATAAAAACACACAGCAGATTACGAGACAGTTTTGTGGTGATGAGCACCGGGATATTCTGGGCTTGAACCCCAGTAAGCCTGGGTATCAACTAACTGATCACAGAAAGTGCAGACGTGATCTGTGAAACCAGAGGACTTTGGGATATCATCAGTCAGCAAATACTGAGGGACGTTCACAAGGTGGACACAACAAGGCATTTTGAAATCAGTCACTCAGTGAGGGCACAAGACACACTTGAAAGCTTATGTGCCACTTCATATTTATATTCACTGCACGTGACACATTTATTTATGAATTTATTTTTTTTCCTGTGAAGTAGAACAATAAAACTGAACTCAGGCATGAAAGTACTTTGGAGTAGAAGATGACTGCATAAAGCTAAAAATAATGTTTGTCTGAAATTTCTTTCATATTTTTATTTTTAGAGTTTCGTACATGGAAATACGCCATAGTTCTGCTCCTAATCCTCGTTTTCTTGTTCCTTGGAATATGCCTGATACTCTGTGTGAAAATGAAGGTACAGCAGGCCATTCATAATATTTCATTGTGATGTAAGCTGCCACACCTTGGCTTTCACGCCACACTCTCCACTGCTGTTTGGCTCCTCAGTTTATGGCTCCCTTGTGTGTTACTCGTTACTCTGTGTCTGCACATTCTTCTCTTTTAAATGCCTCTTTCTGCTGCTTTTCTGGACATCTTCAACGTTCTTTTGTCTAAAGCTGTGTTTCCCAAACTCGGTCCTGGGGACCCCCTGTGGCTGCAGGTTTGTGTTCCAACGAGCTTCCTCATCAGTGACAACACCTGACAACACGGAGCTCATTGAATTAGCTGGGATTATTTATCTTTTATTCGCCATTCAGAAAATTCATTTTTACATTTATAAGACTTTAGAAGTATTTCTGCCTTTTCTGTAGATTTAAATACTGAACTCTCTTTTATTGATTTCATTATATTTTGCTCTTTCTCTGTGCAGTTTTTCCCCTTCATTGTATCTTATTAATGACAATTAAAAATGAGCAGAGCAGACACGCCGGCAAACAACACAGAATAATCAAAGACTGCAAGTACTTTAGAGTCAGAGCCACTAATTAGTAAATAATGAATTAATTCAACAATTAGAACACCTGAAAAGTAGAATGAAAATCAAGATGAAAAATACACTTAAAAAGAAAAAATCATTATTCCCATATAACTGCTTGATACATTTTAATATATATATAAACTAATTTCTAATTTTATATTGTTCCCAAAACACAGAACTTGGTAAATAACACATCACTTAATTAGCCCAGGAGTTCAATTAAAACAGAAGCTCGTTGGAATAAAAACCTGCAGCCACAGGGGGTCCTCAGGAACCGAGTTTGGGAAACACTGGCCTAAAGTAAGAGGACAGTAAGTAACAAAAGTGATTTAAAACTGATTTAATTTTTCTTAATTTGTTCCATGTTTGTCTCTACAATACTGTTTCTTTTCGTTGTAATGACCTTCATTTTCATTAGTCTAAAGCATGATCGTGTTCATCAGCCATCATACCTCACGTTCTCTTTCTGTTTGGCCGTGTCGAGCTCAGGCTGGCTTCAGTGTTTTCTCAGGATTGTAGAGAATAAGAAGGAGGTGATATTAGAGGACATGTAATTGTGGTGTAGCGGGTCCACAGCTCATTGTGCAAAAGCCATTCGTTTTAAATAAATGATCGCGCTTAGCGAGGGACGTTGGGCCATAGCGAGCCGTGGGGGCGATCCGTAAGGTGTGGGTGTTTCTCACCGAGTGCACAGGTGAGGAACTGCCCACATTCGTGATTGTCCCATGGCTAATGCTGCAGCTGCTGTGGCCCTCGTCATTTTAAAAAGAAGCGCGAGTCGGTTGTGAGGGGGAAAAATGGAGAGAGGAGAAAGAGAGAGAGGAAAAGAGGACGGAGGTTACAGGGAGCAGGAAGCAGGCGTGTAAGGCCGTCACCCGGTGTTTGAGTGGATGTTGCTCCCACTGAGCGACCATGTAGCGGGAGTGACCTGGTGAAAGCAATGAGCCGCAGAAGGCCGCAGAAAGGCAGCGGAAGTCGGGAGGCTAGGTGGTGGAGTCCCCAATGTGTGCATCCTGGCCATTGGGGTAATCAAGTCTCGGGACTGGGATGAGAGCCAAACCGAAGCCAGGGATCGGGAGGTCTCCAGTCTCGAGAGTGTGTAAGAGGAGGGCAGCTGCAGAGAGCGTCTTGCCAGCTGCTAAGCTAAACGGGATAAGCGGGAGTGACGCTAACAGAAACGATAGCGGAGACGCTTAACAGAAAAGAAGCACCAAGCTTGTTTGTTGTTTTAAGACTGCTTCCACGAGAAGATTTTAACCTCTGGTTTTTAAGGATTGTGTTTTTTAAATTATTGGTTTTACCTCCACGTTCTTTTATTGGATTATTTATTTAATGAAACATTTGGAGTACTGCACTACTTATTTGAACACCTGTTTTGTTGGATTTTAAATAAAAGTACTATTCAATTTTTGCACCACCCCTTGCTCAAGTGTTTATTTGCCTCCATTGACTAGCTCACTAGGTTTCATTATCGACGGTGTTGGGTTCAAGTGCTTCCAAAAATCAGATGGGAGTGTGGAGCCAGAACCCACATCGTCACACATGTGCAAACAACACAAATATAACTGAACAGAAACTGACTTTGATCGAGTGACGGAGGAACTGAAACACTTCCAAATAACTAACTGTGCTCTATTTTTACAGATGTCCAGCAAGTCCATCGTTTAAAGTGCATCTTCAGACTCGCCTGAGAGCCATCGACAAGTTGTGGTGCCCCAGCCTGGCAGCATTCACTCTGTTTCTCTGCTGTGCTACGACTTTTCTCAGATGTATAATAGAGAAATTTTTGGAAAAATATTCTTAGTCATTGGTTTTCTACTCATAGCAATTCTAATGCCGCTCTTGGCTCTGTTAAGTTCAGCATTATTTTGGTGACAGGTGGCAGGCCATCTTTCAATGTTCTTGTCAGTTCTGTGTACAGGTTTTGTGACAATACGTGTTTGTACCTGACTTTGAGTTCTTCACCTTCAGGTTGCATCCATGGTTTTGCACTTTCTTTGGACAATCGATTCTCTGATTTTCATTATCAGTCCTCTTGTAGTTTTTAAATAAACAGTAAGATCAAAGGTGGAGGTCTGTGTATTTATGCTCCTCTTCCTAAAATACACACCACTTATCAAATATTTGAGACCTTCAATGACGATGGTGAAAGTCTGGAGTGAAGAGTCAGAATCTGCTTTACAGCAGAAGTTTCACCACACAGACTGGAGACTGTTTGCCACCAATGTCACTTGGGACTCAGAAGTGGACACCTCCTCTGTTCGAGAGTACGTCAATACAAGAATTAATGAAATCACAAACAGATTAAGACCTTCCCTTGGATGACTAGAGAGGCTGGACTCCTCCTAATAGTTCACGATGCTGCTTTCAGATCTGATGACACTCAGAGCTACAGCACATCCAGGGCCAACCTGAAAAAGAGCATCAGGAGAGCCAAACAGAAATATAACCAACAAACTGAGGATCATTGCAAAATCTCTGAACCCAGACATACTGTATGTGGCCAAGCATTCAGGAACATCACAGGATACAGGAAGGTAAAAGCAGCCTCAACATCAAGTAACATCTCCCTTCCTGATGAGCTAAACAACTTGTAACCAAATCTGCGATCACCCCTCAGACTTACCACCTCCACTGTACAATCAGAACTAAGCAAAGTGAATGCACACAGGGCTGCTGGTCCTGATGTCATACCTGGGTGTGTGCTTAAGATTGTCTCAATGGGACGATTGTCTCATTGCCTAAACTATCCTCTCCTGGGAGTCTGAATGACTACCTCCCTGCTGCACTCACCTCTATCTTCAACAAGTGTTTTGAGAGACTGGTTCTGGCCCACCTTAAATCCAGTCTACCTTCCACACAAGATCCTTACCAGTTTGTCTATTGTCCCAATAATATGCCATATTCTCGGCTCGTCACTCTGCCTTGACACACCTGGATAACAACAACGTCTCACGCCAGGATGGTATTTGTTGATTTTAGCTCTGCATTTAACACCATCATCCCCTCCAATCTGGTAACGAAACTCAGCAACCTCGGCATCAGCACCTCTCTTTCTAATTAGACACTGGACCTTCTAACCAACAAACCCCAGTCTGTCAGACTAAACAACCAGACATCCTCTACCCTGATCCTGAATACTGGCGTTCTACATAGCTGTGTACTCCGCCTCATTCCTCTACTCCATCTTAACCCCTGACTACGTCCCTTTATGTGGCTCCAACTTCATCATAAACTTTGCAGATGACACCACACTAATAGGACTGATCAGTGACAATGATGAGTCACCCTACATAAAGGAAGTTCAGCAACTTGGTGTACTGACAAGTACCTCACCCTCAACACCAAGAAGACCAAGGAGCTCGTTGTGGATTACTGGAAAACTAAAAGCAGCAGACACACTCCCACCATATAAATGGAGCTGAGGTGGCGTGTGTTTCCAGCTTCAAATTTCTGGGCGTCCACATCTCCGAGGACCTTTCCTGGACTTTAAACACCTCCAGTCTTGTTAAAAAGACACAGCAGCAACTTCACTTTCTGCAGAGGCTAAAGAAAGCCTGCCTGTCTCGTCAAATTATATTGAACCTTTCACAACCCTACTGAATACTCACTTGTTTCAAGAGTGTGATGTATGATGTTTACAAACTAATACATTTACATTTTTTAATATGAATGATGCCATTAATATGTTGTCACACACGTGTGAGTAGGAGGCAGCTAAAGGGCTTGAGTAATTGCAATACCACATCAGACCAGGGGGCGACAGGGTGCACCGACTATCTTTCTCAGTTCGTTGCAGACTTTTCCTGGGAAATCCCACCAGGTTCCAGTGTCTTAGATGATGTCACTTCCAGCTCTGGGGCCTTGGATGATGTCACTTCTGGTTCCAACCCAGATGACATCACTTCCTCTACGTGCCTTTAAAGCTGCCATCTTACCTCCAGTCTAACAGTTCTGTTTTGGACTCAGTCTTGTGAACATCTCTGTTCAATTATGTAAACTTTTGCAGCCAGGATATAATATACAGGTGGCTGCCCCAAACCTTTATAATGTCAGGAGTGGATTCTTTATCACAATGTAATTACGTAAAACACAAATTCAGAACCGTAATGTGCTTATCTACTGGACTGGATTGCCTTGCCACCTGTCTCGCTTTCTTAACAGCAGACACATTTCCTTTATGTGCCATTATTAATCAACTTTTATTTCTTGAACAACTTCTGTAAAGACCGCCACTGTTATGTGTTCTTCTATTTTTTGACAATTAACTCTTTACTTTTCAGTCCTGTCTCATAAAACTCCATACACTGCAACAGTTTCACAATTAAATTCACAGGTACTCAATCTGCCGATATCGCAACCTCCTCTGTGCTTTTTGAGCCAAGACTGATGTTATTGACGATGAGTTCTCTGGTCAGCTTAAATCTCATATGTGTGCACATAACCGTGAATGGCTGTGGCCTGCCTTGGATTAACAAGAAACACTTGGCATGCATGGAACCAGCTGAGCACTAATTGGACAATGAGGTCTATTCAAGTGAGGTGTCCTCAGCTATGGACTGATTTGTTAAGTATGTTTCTTGGAATACAATAGGGCTACATTGTCATTTTGTGAAGTTTCTCTCTTTTTAAAGCTGTTTTGTAGACACCAACAAAACGGTCATCAGGTAAGCCTAGATGAGGTCTGCTTATCAATTTGTAGGCTCCATTTATTGTTCTGTAACAAAGAGCAAGATTTTTATTGTTCCTATTGGCCTTGGTGGGTTTACATTGAAATGATATTAACAAAAGAATGTCAAACTGGTATAATCCAGTTCAGAGGCGCACTGCACTTAAAGCAGGCACTGCTCAGCCACAACCACACAAGGCCAATTCAGTGTCGCCATTTAACCCAACATACACATCTGTGGGATGTGGGAGGAAACCAGGAGTGACATGAGGAGAACATGCAGACCTGACGAAGAAGACGACTGGCTGCTAAATTCAAAGTTGTGAAGTTGAATCCACTTCTTTTCATTTTAAAGTTCATTTCACCTGAAAGAATCATCTCCTTTATTGCCTTAGCAGCTTCAACTCGCTCCATGATGATTTTCTTCATGAACTGCACGTCTCTCGCACTCAATGGCTGTCTTGTTTGCTGGCCAGTAAATCACTGAGCGGTCAGTCAAACATTTTATGACAATTCATTACAACCATTTCATTCTCAGGCAGTCCTTATTTTATTTTATTCTATTTTATTTTATTTTTCATTCTGTGTATCTCTGACCTGCAGGTCAGCCTCAAATGATTAGTAGGTCAGTTGAAAATTGAAGAACAGAAGACTGGGATTGAAGCAGGAGAATGAGGATTAGGGGTTTATGTTTAAGCAAAGAAAAGTCAGTTTGTTTGACAGTGTGACAGTGGATTGATTTTATGTAAAACTAGCAGAATACCTGCACTTCGCAGCGGAGAAGTAGTGTGTTAAAGAAGGTACGAAAAAGAAAAGGAAAAATTTTAAAAATAACGTAACATGGTTGTTAATGTAATTGTTTTGTCATTGATATGAGTGTTGTTCTCATATCTATCTATATATATATATATCTGTCTATCTATATATATATATATATACCAGCTTGGCAGCGTGAGAAGTAGTGTGTTAAAGAAGAAAAGAGAAAGACAAGGAAACATTTTGAAAATAACGTAACATGATTGTCAATGTAATTGTTTTGTCACTGTTATGAGTGTCGCTGTGATATATATATATAGCAAAATACCCGCGATTCGCAGCGATGTCATCTGTTAAAGAAGTTATGAAAAGAAAAGGAAACATTTTAGAAATAATGTAACATGATTGTCAAAGTAATTGTTTTGTGTATTTGGCGGCAGCGCTACAAAGTTGTTTTCGTAACTGCATCAGAAAATGTACCACCACGTCTGACACGCCTCCTTTTACTGTTTTCTCACAGCTTGGATTGCTGCTGTCATATATATACACACACATACACACACACATACATACATACATACACACATACATACATACATACATACATACATATATATATATATATATATATATATATATATACACATACATATCTTCATATCTACATATCTATATACATATCTACATATACACACACTCATACATACATACCTATCTACATCATATATACACACACATATATACATACACACACACAAATTATATACTTGTGTGTGTATGTATGTATGTATGTATGTGTGTGTGTGTGTGTGTGTGTGTGTGTGTGTGTGTGTATATATATACACATACATATACTTGTGTGTATGTTTGTATGTGTCTATATGTGTGTGTATAGGTTTGGTCACTGAGTGCAAGGGAAAAATAATAAATTATAGTCTATAAGTTATTAAACAGTAAAACATTAACGTTTTAAGAAGTACAGGTACATTGAAATTACATTTTCTATGTGAACGCTCAAATTTGTGCCTCTGGTAATGTGCCTTACCGGCATTTAAAGAAAATTAGTTTTGTGTCCTCTGCAGTGTTAAGAGAGAAAGGCTTTGGTTTGGGATAAAAGGAAAAAGGTGTAAAGAAAGGAAAGTTGCCTTTTCTTTTTATATAGTATAGAGAGATGTGTTCGCTGACGTTATGATCGCCTTTTGGGGACAGTCGCGGTGGGTCTTGTGTAGACTGGTGAGACGTCCTCGCCATTAATCGGCTGTGATGGCACTGTCAGTCCTCCACTCCTGTGCGTGTCTTCATAATTCGAGGTGAGGACCTGATAATCGTATACGTGCAAAAGAAAGTGTGAATCGCCTTTAATATTATTTTGCCGTGGTGTAGAAAAGGGGTCCCGTGTTTGCACTTGTCTGGGCTATAGCGCAGGGGGAGGATGAAAAAAATTAAAAGTGCTCACTTTGACTTAAGGCAGAAGCGCAGTCAGCGTCTCAAAGGCGGGCACAGCTATGCACGCGTGCGCTGGCTGCTCGACTTTTGCTGGGCAGGAGACCCCAGTTTTGCAGACACGCTCATGATATCAAAAGTCTCAGCGCTCTTTGGAGGTCATTCATATATATATATAGCAAAATACCCGCACCTAGCTGGAGAAGTAGTGTGTTAAAGAAGTAATGAAAAGAAAAGGAAACATTTTAATAATAACGTAACATGATTGACATTGTCATGAGTGTTGCTGTCAAATATATGCCTGCCTAAATAAGTCACCCTCGCTTTGCTCTTACTTTTTTACCGTTCATTTAATCATGGCTAGTGGCGGAAAAATTATAAAATGGAAGGAGGATGGCTTTACCAAAACAATTATTGATGGCGAATCGATTATTCATAAAGCTTGAATTGGTGATCTGTTTTTCTGTGTTAACCTCATATTTTTTCAGACTTCTTCTCAAACTAAGGTGGTGCGAGGGTAAAATGAATCGGGATGCTGATCAATGTAATCGTGTACCAGGAAATCATGCATTGACAAAAGCTCCCCTTTGCTTGTAATGCAAAGTGTGATTAAATGCATTATTTTTAACGTTATGGAGCACATGCATCGAAGCTTCTCAGCTGTGCTTGTGCTAAGAAAAGGAAAGATTTTAAAAATAACGTAACACGATTGTCAATGTGACCTTTTGTAAGTAATGCCTGGAGGATTCAGTGTGTAGAAACTCTAGAGACAGCGTGTGTATTAACTTGTGGATTTTTCTGTGAGTATTTGGTGGCAGTCTGACGGTTGCTTCGAAGACGGCGCTTAGCTGGAGTTTAGCTCAGAGCAAAATGAGGTAGGAGGGAGATGATGACGTGACTCCCCACCCGCCTTTAACTGTCAATCCCCACAAACACAGTCTCTCGAATTTGCATAAGCACACCTTCACCTACAATTTTAACTTAGTTACAAAGTGATCAAAACTCGTTTATATCCCGCGCTCCTCTCATTAAACTTGTATCCCGCATTAGCCGTGGGCATGACAAACGCCAGCGGCAGCCTGTCTATGAACTTAATTTAAAGTTTAGGTTTACACCTTGCTTTCTTTCCGAGGTAGCAGCACTCATGAATATGGTAGTATATGTCACTCGCTTCGCTTCTTATTGTTTCGCTGCCTTCAAAATTATAAAATGCATGTTTTCTTAAGTGCTTTTGGAGGTCTTCCTGGTTTCTACGCACCGCGCTGACAGTCAGTTCATGGATTACGTGGGAGGCGTGATGATGTCACACGAAACTCCGCCCCCACGCCTTTCCAGCTCAACTCCATTACAGTTAATGGAGAAAAATACCTTCTAGTTATGACCATTAGGCATAGAATTTCGAAATGAAACCTGCCCAACTTTTGTAAGTAAGCTGTAAGGAATGAGCCTGCCAAATTTCAGCCTTCTACCTACACGGGAAGTTGGAGAATTAGTGATGAGTCAGTGAGTGAGTGAGTGAGTCAGTGAGGGCTTTGCCTTTATTAGTAAAATGTAATGTTGAACTTTGAAAATAAAAAGTATCATTTTAATGAAGTCAATAGTGTGAAGAGTTCATTAGAACTTGAAGGTGACCAGACAACTGAGACTCTTCCAAATGTCTGAATTGCCTGCTTTTCACTTGGTTGTCTGTTGTCATCTTTTTGTGATGTCATGTTAAATTCCCACAAATTCTGTCCAATAAGATGAGCTCTTTACGATTGACAGCATACATATGAGTGGAGTGTTGTCAGTGCAGCCCCTGATTGGTTCTTGTTAATTGTCCGTGTTGTGCCCCGCCCATCCCATTCCTCACTCGTTTTCTTTTCTCTCCTTTCAGACTTCTGTACACTCACACTGGACATCAACACGCACACAAACATCTCTCTCTGTGAACTTGCTGTTAATGGCAGGTCACCTTATCGTGGTGGAGGGGTTTGCGTGTCCCAATGATCCTAGGAGCTATGTTGTCCGGGGCTTTATGCCCCTGGTAGGGCCACCCAAGGCAAACTGGTCCTAGGTGAGGGATGAGACAAAGAGCGGTTCAACAAACCTCCAATGAAGCAAAAACTTGGACGACGCTTTCCCTTGCCCGACGCTGGTCACCGGGCCCCCTCTGGAGCCAGGCCTGGAGGTGGGGCTCGATGGCGCAGCCTGGTGGCCGGGCCTGCACCCATGGGCTCTGCCGGGCACAGCCCAAGAGGTAACGTGGGTCCTCCCCATGGGCTCACCACCTATGGGAGGGGCCAAGGAGGTTGGGTGCAGTGTGAGTTGGGTGGTGGCCGAAGGCGGGACCTTGGCGGTCTGATCCTCGGCTACAGAAACTGGCTCTTGGGACGTGGAATGTCACCTCTCTGAAGGGGAAGGAGCCTGAGCTAGTGCGCAAGTCGAGGTTCCGCTAGATATAGTCGGACTCACCTCGACGCACAGCTTGGACTCTGGAACCAATCTCCTTGAGAGGGGCTGGACTCTCTACCACTCTGGAGTTGCCCCGTGAGAGGCCGAGCAGGTGTGGGCATACTTATTGCCCCCACTTGGAGCCTGTGCATTGGGGTTTACCCCGTGGACTAGAGGGTGGCCTCCTCCTTCGGGTGGGGAAGGGTCCTGACTGTTGTTTGTGCGCCCGAACAGCAGTTTGGAGTATCCACCCTTTTGGAGTCTCTGAGGGGTTGCTAGAGGGCATACCTTCTGGGATTCCCTCGCTTTGCTGGGAGACTTCAATGCTCACGTGGGCAATGACAGTGAGACCTGGAAGGGCGTGATTGGGAGGAATGGCCCCCCCGATCTGAACCCGAGCGTGTTTTGTTATTGGACTTCTGTGCTCATGGATTGTCCATAACAACACCATGTTCAAGCATAAGGGTGTTCATATGTGCACTTGGCACCAGGACACCCTAGGCCTCAGGTCGATGATCGACTTTGTGGTCGTGTCGCCGGACTTGCGGCCATATGTCTTGGACACTCGGGTGAAGAGAGGGGCGGAGCTGTCAACTGATCACCACCTGGTGGTGAGTTGGCTTCCATGGTGGGGAAGATGCCGGTCAGACCTGGTAGGCCCAAACGTGTTGTGAGGGTCTGCTGGGAACGGCTGGCAGAGTCCCCTGTCAGAAGTAGCTTCAACTCCCACCTCCGCAGAACTTCAACCACGCCCCGAGGGAGGTGGGGACATTGAGTCCAATGGGCCATGTTCCGCGCCTCTATTGTTGAGGCGGCTGACCGAGCTGTGGCCGCAAGGTGGTCGGTGCCTGTCGGGCGGCAATCCCCAACCCGTTGGTGGACACCGCGTGAGGGATGCCGCCAAGCTGAAGAAGGAGTCCTATAGGACTTTTTGTCCTGTGGGTCTCTGGAGGCAGCTGATAGGTACCGCAGGCCAAGCGAACGCTGCTTCGTTGTTGCTGAGGCAAAACTCGGGCATGGGAGGAGTTTGAGAGGCCATGGAGAACGACTTTCGGACGGCTTCGAGGAGATTCTGGTCCACCGTCTCTCAGGAGGGGAAGCAGTGCAGTGTCAACACCGATATGGTGGGGATGGTGCGCTGCTGACCTCACTCGACGTGGGTCGGTGGGAGGAGTACTTCAAGACCTCCTCAATCCCACTAACATGCCTTCCACGAGGAAGCAGAGCCTGGGGACTCTGAGGTGGGCTCTCCCATCTCTGGGACTGAAGTCACCGAGGTGGTCAAAAAACTCCTTGGTGGCAGGGCCCCGGGGTGGATGAGATACCTGAGTTCCTTAAGGCTCTGGATGTTGTAGGACTGTCTTGGTTGACACGCCTCTGCAACATCGCATGGACATCGGGACAGTGCCTCTGGATTGGCAGACGGGTGGTGGTCCCCTCTTTAAAAGGGGACCGGAGGGTGTGTTCCAACTATAGAGGGATCACACTCCTCAGCCTCCCTGGAAAAGTCTATTCGGGGTTCTGGAGAGGAGGGTCCGCCGGATAGTCGACCCTCGGATTCAGGAGGAACAGTGTGGTTTTCGCCCTGGTCGCGAACAGTGGACCAGCTCTTCACCCTTAGCAGAGTCCTGAGGGTGCATGGGAGTTTGCCCGACCGGTCTACATGTGTTTTGTGGACTTGGAAAAGGCATTCGACCGTGTCCCTCGGGAATCCTGTGGGGGTGCTCCGGGAGTATGGGGTACCGGACCCCTGATAAGAGCTGTTCGGTCTCTGTACAACCGTGTCAGAGCTTGGTCCGCATTGCCGCAGTAAGTCGAGCCCGCTTCCAGTGAGAGTTGGACTCGCCAGGGCTGCCCTTTGTCACCATTCTGTTCATAACTTTTATGGACAGAATTTCTAGGCGCAGCCAGGGTGTTGAAGGGGTCCGTTTGGTGGACTCAGGATTGGGTCACTGCTTTTGCAGATGATGTTGTCCTGTTTGCTTCATCAGGCCGTGATCTTCAGCTCTCTGGATCGGTTCGCAGCTGAGTGTGAAGCGGCTGGGATGAGAATCAGCACCTCCAAATGAGAGCATGGTCCTCAGCCGAAAAGGGTGGAGTGCCCTCTCAGGGTTGGGGAGAGATCCTGCCCCAAGTGGAGGAGTTCAAGTATCTCGGGTCTTGTTCACGAGTGAGGGAAGAATGGAGCGTGAGATCGACAGGCGGATCGGTGCGGCATCCGCAGTGATGCGGGCTCTGCATCGGTCTGTCGTGGTGAAAAGGAGCTGAGCCGTAAGGCAAAGCTCTCAATTTACCAGTCGATCTACGCTCCTACCCTCACCTATGGTCATGAGCTATGGGTAGTGACCGAAAGAACGAGATCCTTAATACAAGCGGCTGAAATGAGTTTCCTCCGCAGGGTGTCTGGGCTTTCCCTTAAAGATAGGGTGAGAAGCTCAGTCATCCGGGAGGGGCTCAGAGTAGAAACCGCTGCTCCTCCGCATCGAGAGGAGTCAGATGAGGTGGCTCGGCATCTGATCAGGATGCCTCCTGGACGCCTCCCTGGTGAGGTGTTCGGGCACGTCCAACCGGGAGGAGGCCCCGGGAAGACCCAGGACACGCTGGAGGGACTATGTCTCCGGCTGGCCTGGGAACGCCTTTGGGATTCTCCCGAAGAGCTGGAAGAAGTGGCCGGGAGAGGGAAGTCTGGGCCTCTCTGCTTGTTGCTGCCCCCGCGACCGACCTCGGATAAGCGAAAAGTTCTGCCAACCGCTACCAAGATCCATTCAGAGGGTACGCCAGTTTCTAGCTGAAGAATGTTTCTCTGTTTTAAGGTGGGTCGCCAATTTCTGAAATGTAAAACTCGTGACAGCATGATCTGTTTCAGGTATCTGATCTTGTCAGATTTCCTCAAAGAGCCTAATGTACATCTCAAAAATAACTGGCCCATGGGTTCATGTGACAGATAGAGAGACAGGGCCCTAGCAGGCACTGGGCACATTATATGCAAACGCACCCTAAAATGATATCACAGCACTAGAGAAAGTCCAGAGGTGAGCAGCTTGGCCTATTCAAGACCAAGAAGAGCAAGCGAGGAGGGAAGACCAAAAAAGGTGATGAAGATTATGAAGTGATGTTACAGAAAATTAGAAAGGGAATTAGTCCATTGGGGCAAGACTGCCATTTTGAAATGAATTCCTCAACAAGAACACGTGACAAAGAAGAAAACTTGTTAAAGGGGAATTTGACACAAGTGGTGAAAGAGAACCAAAGACACATGGAATGGGTGACCAACTAGCATGGTGGAGAGTGGCAAACCTGACTTTGATTAGGATTGATGGACTAAATGGCCGTGCTTTTCATCGTATAATGTTCTCATGACGATGGAGGACACCACTTCATGTTCTTCCAGTTATTTATGGAGTGAATCTCTGGACAAACACAAAGAGTGAGTGACAAGAAACCTGCTGTGGCCCAGGGGCACCACCCATCCTGACAGCCTCCCATAATGCCCTCCACTTGACTAAGCACTGATGTCTGTGCCCATCACCACCTTTGCTCTTCCAGCTGTGATGTGACATTCAGCGTCACTTGATCTCATGCTGTGTCGGACTTCCTCCGCATCACTGCAGTGCCCTTTTACAGCTCAGCTTTTGAAAGTTTTGGTGTGCATTGAGGCAAGTGTTGGGTGGGTAGTCATCTTCTGTTTTAGGTCATTACTCACACATTTTGGCCATTATTAATAACTACCAGTAAGTAAATGATGGATGTCTGTCTTTGAGGCGTTGCTACATTCGCTGTGAGAATCCCCAACAGCAGCTCGCCACGCCTGGTGGAGGACAGGAGTACATGTGGCACAGTGGCAGTGCTGCTGCTTGCAGTAAGGAAATTGTGGGTTGGCTTCCTCGGTCCTCCCCTGTATGGAGTGTGCATTGAGTGAGAGAAGAGCGCCAGATAAATGTGAAGAATTATTATTAGTTATTGCTGCTTCTGGAACAGATGGGGTGTGTGCCAGTCCTTACCCATGATTCCTGGCAGTAAATTCACTAAACACTGGGTCACTTCAGAAGTCTTGAACCATCACATGCTACTCATGCACTTCCGTGAATTCATGGACCTCCTGTACTGATGTGCCAACAAACTGCTCTGACGCAGCCACGGGAGTGTGGAGCTGTGGCTTTCCTGGAGGTAACAGGTGAGTCCGCTTGAGGCCAGGTTTGTGTACTCGCTGTGTGTGAGGAGTCGGAGCAGAAGTCATCATGAATGACCAAAGGCCAGTCTGTGTCCCACATGGTGTTCTTTTACAGAACAGTCCAATCCATACCAAGTATTCCCATGCATGTCTGAACAGAGCCTTATGCAATCTGACAGGCCCCACTGTTGTAGTACAGAGGGGCGCCTTCTACTTCCCAGTGCTGCAGGTCAGAGATGTCAGTGGCCGTAATATGGTGTCACCAGATCACACACACCTAATGCCACCCCATGTGACGATTGTTTCTTCTCTTGTAGTTCTGAACTCTAACATTCAGTGGATGTGCTTCGAAAAGTGCTTGTGACAACATGCAAAGCATTGGAAGCTATATTGGGCTCTAGCGTTCAGGTGGCCACCTGCTGTGAAGGATCCATGTGCAACAGCCCTGGTAGGCCAACAAATGTCCCTTCTGTGTCCTCTAAGTGTGCTCATTTACTCTTCTTGTTTAGCCTGCTGTGGAGTGACAGCTCAATGGCTCTTTGCAGCTCCAAAGACCAAGATTCAATTTGAGGGCTGTGTCCACTGTCCACTCACCAGGTATCCTTCCTACATCCGATAGACAGACCTGGACACTGAAAGCTGGCTGAGTGTGAGTGTGACTTGTGATTTACGTGAATGGAAATCTGGGCTTCAGGAAATATGGAGATGCAGGGGATGTCATGTGTTGAGGGTTATGCTTGGGGTAAGACCCTCTAAGCACAGCTGTCACCTTGGAGGAAAGGCAGGAGGCCCAGACACTTCCTGCAGGCTAGCAGGCCTCTACGGTGCAGGGCCACTAGATGGAGCTCTAACTTGAGGTCATTCTGAGGCTTGGCCTACAACTACAAGCAGCCTCGAGTCAAGGGGTGTAAGCGGGGTCTAGTCAAGGGTTCAAGCCTGCCGTGAGTGGGTTATGTGTGTTGTGTGTCGTGGCTTCAGCCTTGGTGTCTTCGCCAGGTCTCTTCACGTTAGGGCACTCTGATGATGCGCAGGTTTGATTTCGTGGATGTCCAGCAGTGTTTATCCAACCTCTGTCCTCATCAGTCACCCAGCTAAAGTTACCGAATGGCCTTATTGGCCAATGGAGACCCTGCATATCTCATTGTATGGTCCCAATGTGTCCCAGTGGCTGTGACAACCCTGGAAGTGCCACATCCTGCAGGACAACATCTTCCAGAAACACTTGTGGTACGACTGGGACGGGTAACCTTCTTGGTGTGTAGCCACAGAAAGTCTAGAGAAATGTCCGAGGTGTGGCACAGATGAGTCCAATTCCTGAGACAGAATGCGTGGCATGCCTGGCATGTTGATGTCCCCCTGCCCGACTACTACTTTAATGTGCAAAGTAATCGATTTCTGAAATGTGAGTTCAGCACCACGAGTGAGGCGGTGATCACCTAAGTGTGTCCAGCAGGTCTGAGGTCCCTTTGTGGACATCGCTTTACTTTACGGTGTTACCTGTAACAGAACATTTGGACCACAATGCACCCCGTGTTTGCGCTTTTGTGTATGTGAAGTTTGTCTTCATGCCCTTGAATGATTTCACTGTGATCCTGGTGACGCCTTTGTGGTTCTTTTTGGAGCGGCTGCTTCATTTTAGGTCAAATCTCTGAATGGCGCCATCTGTGCCCACTGCTGATCATGTGACGCATTCAGACCAGTCTCCCTAAAATGACAGACCACCGTGTTTTGATCCATTTCACCCTTCAGCTCCTTCATTCATGTTAGCGGACACTGAAAGGCACTTTGAGAAGATTTTGGTGTTTGGCCTCCTTTGTCACTCAGCCTCTTCTGCTCTCTCCATTTTGAGCTTCTTCCTCCTGGGCACTGCTTTTCTGTGGGCCTCACAGATTATTTCCCACACTTTATAAGCCTGACGTTCACTTTGTCATTTTCAGCCCAGAGGAGTAAATAATGTGACGTGGACAAGTCACACCTCATGGCGCCACGTGGCTAGTGTGATGAGTGGAGCCGACTGTTGGTGTTGCTATCTGAGATGTGACGATGGCACAGGTCACTGGAGCACACGCAGTGCTGCACAGTCTGATCTCAGAAATTCAGTTCAATTCCCTGTCATATAGCGCCCTCACTGACTCGTCTTATTGACCACCCTGTGCTGAGGCTGAGGTGATGACTGATGAGGTCCACGGCCACAAATCATTTCACAATGGCGGTATTGGCTTTGTCTCTCATAAAGAGCCGGAGTCCACTGAGTGCAGGAGGCACCAAGGATCTTCCTGCTGCTCATCCTGCCCCTAATGAAGTCTCCATTCTCTTCTTTTTCATTCCCAGTACCTTTGATCAGCTGTTTCTCCTGCAACGGCCCCGACTTGTGCTCTCAGACTTGCACCTGCCATCGTTGACCTGTGGAATCGCCGAGCGCAGACCATCCAGAGTAAGTCGAAGGAGGCCCGATGGCCTGAGATGACAAGGTGGCTCAGTGGTTAACTTCCCAGCCCAGTCACACCATTGCAAGTCTGAATGTCCTCCTTGTGGCTTTTACTGCCCCACATGTACAAGTTCAAGTGTTTGATGACATAGGAAAAGGCCGATGAGAACACGACTACAACTGATTAAGAGGTATGAAAGGGCTAAATAATTCATGGACAGGAAAGGCAGAAATGAAAACACAAATTCATAGAAATAAATAATGGACTGTGTAGCAGAAGTGAAAAGCACAATATCATGGATGTGGAGGGCACGATATACTAGGACGGAAAGACGCATACTATAGACAAAACGCATTGCATAACAGAGCGCTAGAAAGGCACTATATAACAGACGGCTAGTAGTGTCACACGAGAGTCCAGTGACATTTGACTTGCCTGCCATACCTCCTAGGAAAGGCACTATAAAATGAAGAGGAGATTAAGAGGAGACACAATTGAAGGATTTAAAATAAGTTCAACAAGGACCCGGGACACGGCTGGAAACTTGTTAAGGGACATTTGACACAAACATTAGAAAGAGAGCCACAGACACGTGGAATGAGTGGCCGAGTAGCCAGGAGGACTTTAGGGACCCCCAATACTCACTTGATGTTATTATGGGGAGTTGAATGGACAGGACTGGACGACCTTTGTTGGGCTGGAATGGCCTGTTCTCTTTTCTTTTTGTTCTACTAAAATTTAATTAGACGTGTGCTTTGCAAACGCTAGAGTCTGTTGAGAGTGTTGGTTTGTTCTGTGGTGTGAGATTTACATTAAAAAATACATTTTGCTCTTAAAACTTGGGTTTTGGTTGCCCCTAAGGAACCGTGTGGGAATTTTTAAAGCTTTTTTTCACTTTAGAAGGGTTTCTTTTTTTTGCAAAAGTAGCTGGGTGTTTGGAAGTGCGCTTGGAAAAGTTATTTGTATTTGTACTTGTTCTTTTTCTTGTTATCTGTATTTGAATTAGCATCGAGGCGGCAGGGTAGAAAGCAGCAGTAACTGATATCGGCATTTGTAAATAAATAACCGCGTCGTCGTAACAGCGATTCCTTAGTTTAAAGGAAAAAAAAAAGGCGCGGCTGACTTCAAAGCAGTAAAAGGTGGAAACTCAGTAGTGCGCAGGTAAGCGGCCTGCGTTAAGACACCGATCAGGCACAAGGAGCAGTAGGAGCAAATAAGGTAGTAAAGTTTTATTTATTTGTTTATTTTAGATTAAACAGTCCTTAGCGTCCAGAGGCAGAACAGTTAAGTGGGCGACAGCGTATTGGTTCATTAATACGGGGAATACAAACAGTGCGAGTGAAGAGCTTATAAGTAAGAAGAGAGCAAAGCTAGAAGAGACAGAGAAAAGTAAAGTTAACCTCATAGAAAGGCAAACAGCAGGCAGCTGAGAGGGAGAACAGTACAGGAGCTTAAGGGGAAAAGGTGTAAAATATCTGTAGCAGATCTTAGTGTTACCATTTAAGTTAAGGAGCAGCTGAAAGAAGAAGAAATTTAATTTTAAGAAAAAAATATATAGTTAAGGCAGTTTAGTAATCCCAAATCAAATTTTAATAATGAGGCCAGTGCAATGCAAGTCCTGTTGGATGTTGGACTTTTAGATGATGGTTTGGAAGAGCCAGTTGTCTATGAGGGCTACATCTGCAAGAGATGCCAGCTGATCCAGCACCTCGAGCTCAGGGTTGAACTGGAGGAGGAGTTGGCTGACCTGCGTTGTAATAGAGAATTGGCGGACTTGTCCCAGGTGTCCTTTGGAGAGATAGTGTGCACCCCTAAGGTGAAGCGGGATGAGATTTCAGACCAGACAGGTAGGAATAGGTGGGTCACGGTCACAAGGCTAAGTAAAGGGTGCACACTGTCCGGGGCATCAACCCCAGAATTAGAAGTGTCTAACCGTTATCATGTCCTTGCGGAGCTGGACGGTGACTCTGATAATTCTGAGGTGGTAGGCAGGGTTGAGGAGCCCCAACGGGCCACCTCAAAACCAGTTCCCAAAAGAGAGAGGTAGTGATAGTTGGGGACTCAATCATTAGGGGATTGAAGCGCAGGTGTGCTCCAGAGAGAGAGAGTCTCGACGGTGTGTTGCCTTCCGGGAGCACAGGTGGGAGACCTCCTGGAAGGGTGGATAGGCTCTTGGCCAGAGCGGGGTGGATCCAGTTGTCATTGTCCACGTTGGAACAAATGACATACATAAGGGTAGTCTGTCAGTTCTGCGATCCAAATTCAAAGAGTTAGGTACCAAGCTGAGGAGCAGAACTGACAAGGTAGTCTTCTCCGAAGTTCTGCCTGTGCCACGCGCCAGTCCAGGTAAGATTGAGGAGATTAGAAGGCTTAACGTGGCTCAAATCTTGGTGCAGGGTAGAAGGGTATAGGTTTATGGGGCATTGGGACTCCTTTTGGAACAGATGGGACCTGTTCGCGTGACGGGTTACATCTGAACCGAGGGGCACCAATGTATTGGGGAGGCGTATGTGTAGGCTAGTCGAGGATTGTTTAAACTATGGGGGGGCAGGGAGTTTAGGACAGGCCAGATTTAGATCTATACATGGAAGAACAAACAATGGTGTAGAAATAAAAATGCATAGTAATGTAAATTTTAAGCAAACACGTAAAGATAGAAGGATTAACACATTAAAAATAGCTTGCCTTAATGCTAGAAGTATCAAAAATAAGGTAAGTGAGTTGGAGTTGTATGTAGCAGAGCACAATTATGATATTATAGCAATAACGGAAACCTGGCTAAATAACAAAGATGGGGATGAGTGTAACATAGAGGGATACACATTTTTAGGAAGGATAGACAGAACAGAAAAGGAGGTGGGGTTGCTGTTTATGCCAAACAGGAATTAAATGTAAGTCATCTTCAGTTGGATGATGAGCCCCATCTTAGTGAGGACATGTGGCTTCGCCTGGAAAATATTAGGGAAAAAGGTCTCATTTTAGGAGTGTGTTATAGACCACCCAATTCAGACAGTAATTTCAACACACATCTTTTTAGTAATATCAAAAGGCAAGTTTACAGGGGATATTATAGTCATGGGGACTTTAATTATCCAAATATTAACTGGGATAACCTTACAGATGGAGGAGCACAAGAGCAGGAGTTTTAGAAGTAATCAGCGACTGTTTTTTAACACAGCATGTTAAAGCAGCCAACAAGGGGTGAAGCCTGTCTGGATTTAGTATTCTGTAATAATCAGGATAGAATTGAGGGTGTAGAGGTGATTGAACCACTAGGGTCAAGTGACCATAATGTAATACAATTCTCAGTATTTTGTAAGAGTACAGATGCAAAGACTAAAATTGTTAAGTTGAACTTTAGTAGGGCTAATTTTGAGCAGATGCACAAAGTCTAAGTAGGATAGACTGGGATAAGCTTTTAAATGTGGAGACAGTCGAGGAGCAGTGGAACAGGTTTAAAATGTTGTAATGCAGGACAGATACATACCTAAATTTGGAAGTAATAGGAAACTAAAAAACTCCACGATGGATTAATAAAGATTTAAAAAGAAGTTGCAAAGGAAAAACTGCTGTATAAGGCATATAAGACTAATGACTGCAAAGAGAACCGTAGAGCGTATGAGAAAATGAGGGCAACCATTAAGAAGGATATCAGAGAGGCTAAAAGACAGTTGGAGAGGAATATAGCAGATAAGGCGAAAGAAGACCCCAAGAGATTCTTTCAGTATTTTAGTAGTAAAAGAACAGTTAAGGAGGAGGTCAAGTTCATCAGGAATAGTAAAGGGAATTAAAAGATACAGACAATGAAATAGCAGATGCCCTAAACTTACATTTTTCTGAGGTGTTTACAAGTGAGCAAGTGGATAACCTCAGAGGTAAACAAACTACTAAGGAGGTACTGAGGGATTTGGAAATTGTAGAGGGAGAAGTGCTGCTCAGATTAAATAAGATGAAATCAAACAAATCACCAGGCCCAGATAATATTTATCCTCGTGTTCTTAAGGAGGCTAGTGAGTACATATATAAACCCTTGACACATATTTTTAGGAAGTCACTGTGCACTGGAGAGATTCCAAAGGACTGGAAAATGGCAAATATCATCCCATTATATAAAAAGGGTGACAGGGCAGATCCAAGCAACTATAGGCCAGTAAGCAACAAGCATCACAGGAAAATTAATGGAAGGAATTATTAAGGATAAGATTGAGCAACACATGGCAAGGACAGGAGTTATTCTGAACAGTCAGCATGGGTTCAGAAGAGGGAGGTCGTGTTTTACTAACATGTTGGAATTCTATGAGGAGGCAACAAAAGGATATGATCAAAGTGGAGCAGATGAGATGATTTAGATAGGAATATAAGTAACAAGCTGGTTAAGTTTGCTGATGATACCAAGATAGGTGGATTAGCAGATAATTTGGAATCTGTTATATCATCACAGAAGGACGTGGACAGCAGACAGGCTTGGGCAGATTTGTAAATGAAATTTAATGTCAGCAAATGTAAAGAGTTACACATAAGAAGTAAAATGTGAGGTTTGAATACACAATTTGAGGTCTGAGGAGTCAACCTTATGAGAAGGATTTAGGAGTCATAGTGGACTCTAAGCTATCAACTTCCAACAGTGTTCAGAAGCCATTAAGAAGGCTAACAGAATGTCAGGTTATATAGCGCTTGATGTGTGGAGTACTCGTCACAGGAGGTTCTGCTCAACCTTTATAACACACTGGTGAGGCCTCATCTTGGAATACTGTGTGCAGTTTTTGGTCTCCAGGCTACAAAAGGACATACAGCACTAGAGAAGGTCCAGAGAAGAGCGACTAGGCTGATTCCAGGTCTACAGGGGTTGAATTATGAGGAAAGATTAAAGAGCTGAGCCTTTACAGTTTAAGCAAACAGAAGATTAAGAGGTGACATGATTGAAGAGTTTAAAATTATGAAGGAATTAGTCCAGTGGATCAAGACTGTTATTTTAAAATGAGTTCATCAAGAACACGGGGGACACAGTTGGAAACTTATTAAGGGTAAATTTTGCAGAAACAATAGGAAGTTTTCTTTACACAAAGAATGATAGATACTTGGAATAAGCGACCAAGTAGTGTGGTAGACAGTAAGACATTAGGGACTTTCAAACCTCGACTTGATGTTTGTTTGGAGGAAACAAGTGGATAGGACTGGCGAGCTTTGTTGGGCTGAAAGGCCTGTTCTCGCTCTCTTTTTGTTCTAATGTTCTAATAACAGCTGGACTGGTAAGGCAACATACAACAGAGGGGCGGTGGAGATAATATTAGCCTAGCATTGTCATGTGTGCAAAACAAGTTAGTGCAAATATTTGTAAGGCTCAGCGTAATAGAAACTTTCGCCTTGATATGCATTCTGTATAACAGATGACTAGGAAAGGCGCCACATGCCAGACTGACAGCCTTCTTCTCTCCTCTACTGCAGGATCGCCAGTCTCAAGAGTCGCTATGTGCAGAACTGTGCCAGTCACCAGATCTGCAATGCCACCCTTGTCATTTCTCAATGGGACTGCCAGCGCGACTTTCTCCTCCCAGTGTTGCTCCTCAGATCTTTGTAACACTGTCACAGGTAACAATGTCATTGATTATGGTAGCTTTTGGGGTCTCCTTTATTTCTCAATTGTTTACCCTTCCTTCAAAGCTGATGTCTTTACAATTGAGTAAGTGGTGCCCACGTGCCCCAGCATGTGGGCATAGCTGGTCCTCACACAAAACTCTTGCTGCTGAGTTTCTTCACAACCCTCTTAGTCCAGATGAGACCCCAATGACTGGCCACAGGAGGCATCACAGTGACAACGAGGTGGTTGACGAGGTAGGCAGGCGTCTCAAAGGATCGCCCAGTGAAATGCCACACTGCCAATTATCTGATACTGAGATGTGACGACTAATTTGTCTGACTGCGTTGGGCAGGCTGGCATCTTGTGAGATTTCTAGTGTCCATCTTCTGGATGTCCCCACACTGTCAGATGCTTCCACCGTTGAAGCTGGCCCTCCTTTAAGTGTTAAATTCTTGTGTATAGACAGACAGGAATAGCGTTGCTGGGCATTCTCCCATTGTGAAGATGTCATTTCCTTTATATTCCTGTTTTTCTTGACCATTCCAGGGTTTCTCTGATTTTCCTTTGCTCCATTCCCCAGTGATGTTTACAGCCACCTTGCGTGACGCCCATCAGTTTAAGCTTCTTCTTCTTAGTGACTTGTCATCTGCTTTTCTTTGATAATGTCCCAGCTGTCATTATGAAATGTGTACGCTGGACATCGGCCGGCAGCTTTGTTTTCAGCCTTTTAGCAGCTGAATTGTAAGTACTAGTGAGCCACAGCCTCGCAGTCTCGATAGTCTATCAGGGTATCCATGTCAGTTACTGGCAGAACAGCGTGGGCGCTATAAACAGTGCTGACCTGTGGGCTGCTGCTAACAGAAAGGGTGCCAAGCTAAACAAAGCTGGCAATCGAGTCCCAAATCTACAGATTACAATATCTGAGCAGGGCAGGTGGCTGCAATTCCAGCAGTGTCCTGTAGAGGTCTCTGTGAACTTCGGCCCTCAGGTTGTCAAGTGCTGCCAGCACCACACCATGGGGTGTAGGGGGCTCTTCAGAGTGGGCATTAAAGGCATCTGGAGCCTGGTGGTGAGCTTGGCCTTATGCTCTGCACTGTCTCAGTGTTTCTAAAGTGCTGCATGTCACCATGTGATGACACCACTCGTCATGCTGCTGCCCCTTGTCCTGAAGGCTTTAAGGGCGGCGTGTCTTAAAAATCCATTTGAATCCCACCGGATTAACAAGGAAGATCCACTGGGACCACCAGGAACTGAAAAGAGTGACGATTGAGAGAGGAGTCTGAAAGGCACTATATAAAAGACAGGCTGATAGATAAACACAAAAAGTGCTATAAAAGAAACAGACAGGTAAAGAGAGACACTAAAAAGTGAGAGCTAGATACACAGAAGAAACTCTGCATGGACGACAGAAACATGCTGTGTAAAATAGAGCGGCGTGAGATGGAAAGATCGGAAGATACAAAATAGCAGAAAGATGGACTGAGACCTTAAAGGCGCTACAAAGGAGAGAGGTGGATATATGAAGAAGAAGAAGAAGAAGACTCACTGTATAATGCACAATATAACAGATAAACACATAAAAGGCGCTATATAGCAGCAAGTCTTAAGGATGCTAAACAGAAAGCTATAAAAGGACCAAGGCTAGAGACGGACAGACGGGTGGACTGACATGGAAGGCGGCCTGCAGTGTCACATAAGGATGGATCTGAAATGTGCCTTATGTGACAGATGTGACAGGCAGTTCATAAAACATCGACATGAAAAGAACAGAAGACGGAGGTTTGAAAGATGCAATGCAACATGAAGACAGATGGATATGAAAGGAAAATGTAAATCTAATCTAATGTAAAACACAAAAGTAAATCTGAAAGATGCCACATAATAGAGAGCTAGAAAGACATAAAGGCACCATAGTAAATACAGACAATTGCAGAATGGAAATGGGTATGAAAGGCGCTATATACGACAGACTGTCAACTCCTGAGGAGCCTCAGTGAAGCCCAACGGCTCGCCGCAGCTCCTTCTCCTCCACTTGCTGTTTCTTTAGAACAATCACAGAAGAATGGCATTGGGTTTCTGCAGTTTCCACCCGAATTCAATGCCCATCTGCCCCTATTAGGGATGCCATACATGCCCAGTGTTAATGTGTGTCTCCATCTTTTATCTTTCTCTTATTTTTATTGTTTCTTTCAGTTACTCAGGCCAACATGAGCAGCCTCAGGTGCAAAACTGGAATACAAAATGACAGCATGGAGATTCTGCCATGTAAAGGCCATGAAAACCGCTGCTTCACCATTGGGAGTAAGTAAAGGCGCTGCTCAGCTAAACCTTGGCACAGTACAGACCTTCCTCAGCTCCTTCAAACCCCACATTGTAGTAGCACAAAGGAGCAACATGGTGGCACAGTAGATGGCATGGTACATCTGCACAGCAGGGTCTGCTTTCTCATGTCTGCATTAGCACCTACTCCCAGCCCATCCATCCATCCATTTTCCAACACGCTGAATCCGAACACAGGGTCACGGGGGTCTGCTGGAGTCAATCCCAGCCAACACAGGGCACAAGGCAGGAACCAATCTCGGACAGGGCGCCAACCCACCGCAGTACTCCCAGCCATTTAAATATAAAATAGAATCCAATTTTAACAAAATATGCCAGTGCGTCAAGTGATGTACAGTAAGTTCATGACAATAGGTGGCATTACATTGGGGACAGGGACACTTTCTACTCACTTTGAATGGCCCCTTGCTGGAAGGCTTGGACCTCAGAATGCAAGGACATTTGGAGCCACTAGGGGAGCCCTGCTAGGACACCTCAGAGAAAAGTCAGACTTGAAGTAACTCAGCAAACCAAAGGTCATGGAGTGAAAAGCTGAACAGGGAGTGAGAGACTAACTGGGAGACGGGATCTTGAGGAATGAGGTGAACTCTGGGGGTGCGCGTGTGCTTCAGCATCTGTGACTAAAGTGGAGGGAGCTGAGAAAGGGGCCACAGGGTAGTCATTGACCTTCAGCCAATCAGCCTACTAAACCGAGTCTCTGATGTCATCAACCAGGAAGTGCAAAATCCAGTGAGTGTCATCATTCAAATGACTAACGTGACCAAGGCTTTATATTTGAAAATGAAACATTGTGTGCTTTAAACACGTCAAAGTCCCGTATTTGTGATGTCAGGGGCCAAGTTTAAAGCTGGGTGGTTGAAAGTGAAACTCGACAATAGCAGATCAAGGCTGTTTTAGGGAGAGAAAGTGAGCAGTCAAACAGAGAAAGGAGAAGGAGATGAACTGAAGGAGACATGGTAGACACGGGCCTGTGGGTAAAGAAACCAAGCCAGCTGCAGCCATCTTTGTTATTATGGCGTGCTTATGAAGGTCAGGCGTAGGAATAATCAACACTGGTGTCTTGGATTTTTCAGTTCAGGACCTTGGAGTCGTCAGAGGCTGTGCTTCTAAAGCAACTGTGACAGCACCACCAACCCAGCGCCAGCTTGTTCAGCTTGTTTAAGATGAGCACAACGTCAGCCATCACTTGTTGTGAAGAAAGCGAATGCAACAGCATCGGGAGGTCCCAGGGTCTGAGTGCCTCCTCGTCTTTACTGCTCCTGACTGCGCTGCTCTTCTTTTATTAAGGCAGACATCTCGTTTGTACAGGCCAGCTCCTGAGGGTCTCCTTTGATCCTGTGACCCTTGTCTCTCTGCTCTGTGCTTCACTTCCCCAGAAGGTCCAATCCGAGCGCTAAGGCTGTCAGCCTGGACTGCTGCTATTCTGTCTTTGTATTTGGGCTGCTCTTTGATAAGGTGGTAATCTCAAAACAATGAGAAATTCAGTAACGTCAAACGAGATATGCACTCCCCTAAAAGAGTCACATTACCGGCCACTCCTGTTCAGGTCAGTTTAGCCATTTTGTTCTTTGCAATGGACGAGACATTTTACTTAGGACACGACGCCACTGTCACGGTCTCCATGATATGTCTGTGTCTTTGACTGAATTGCGTTTTCCTTTCAATAAAATATTTTAAAAAGAATTCAGTTACCTTTTAATGTAAGCCCTTATCTCAAGAGATGGCTTGAAAAACTCTGGGCCAAGATCATTTCAGAATGGCTGTTGGACCGAGGATTTGATTCAAAATCCAGACAGCATATTGCACATCACGGATGTTGGCTACAAAAATGGAAATGAGCGGTGAGACCAACATCACCCCACGGGTCACCAAGTCACCTGCTGTAGCTGAATCTCATTACCTCAGAGGGCATCAAATCACCGGAATGACCAGAGACGCCCAGGTGAAAGGGGCACGGTGCGGAGATCGAGCAGGTAGCATACTGCTGAGAGGTACAAAGTGGCAGGCCATAAGAGCGCATAGTGACAAATGTGCCATAGTCAGAACCACAAAATCAAACCTGATGCTCACTTAAACTTAACGCGTATCCCAAAACTGTAGAAACACGGTTGTGAAATCATGTGCAGTATCAGTGAAGCCAGAAACACGTGCAACTTTTTGAGAGAGTATCCACAATCTTGGACAAGAGGAGCTGCCAGTTTTGAAGTGATGTCATCAGCGTGGACGTCACCAGGGAAGTAGGGGTGTCGTTAGCCACGGGTGCACAAACAGAACTTGATGTTTTAAGAAGAAATACATGGACAGGACTGGCGAGCTTTGCTGGGCTGAATGGCCTGTTCTCGTCCAGAGTGTCCTAATGTTCTAATATGACATCTCCAAGTTCAATGCGCCTTTGCACACCCTGGCTCTTACCTTCCTTCTTCTCTCCTTCACGGTTTGCAGCCACTGGTTGCATTTTAATTCTATCCAAGTGCTCATTGGCTGTTAACTCTCACAGACAGACACAAGTGCCCGCCCCTATGAGGAAGTCAAAGCAGTTGGTCAAAGAGGTGCCAAATGAGCCAAACAAACAATTTAATGAAGGAGATGCGACTCATCACGGTTTCTGTTTATTGGACTATTTCATTAACTCTGTCAGTTTTCATATCCGCTGATGTTATTTGACCACAATATTTTTTCCATTTTAATTCCAGGTAATTGTCTTTTGTTGGGATTTCAGGAATGGGGTAGCGTCACAAACCCAGAAACGATGTACTCAGGCGGCTGAAAAGATACTGTATGTTTTAAACTGTTGTGAAGGTGGACGTGTATTTTATTTCATTGTCCATCTATTTATGTCCTGAGGCTGCAGGGCATGTCATGGCAGCATTGGGTTAATGGGCAACCCCGACAGGGTGCCATCCCTGCACAGACCCCACCCAGTATCCAGTTCAAGGGTCCAGTTAGCCTGCATGTCTTTGGGATAGAGAAGGATGGTCGGAGCATCTGACCAGTGACATGGGAAAGCAGACCCTGCTGTGCAGATGTACCATGCCAACTACTGTGCCATCATGTTGCTCCTTTGTGCTACTACAATGTGGGGTTTGAAGGAGCTGAGAAGGTCTGTACTGTGCCAAACCTGCAGGCTTCTCCTTCATGACTCCACAAGATGAAGTCCACCAGGCAAACCTGGGCATCCCCAGAGTGCCAGCCTGAGTCCGGGGATTAGCGAATCCAGATGACACTTCAGTGTCACAACAGGTGGACTCAGATGTGGCACAAAAGCAGTGACCCTCATCTGGCATCAAAACAGCAAACTGAAGACATCCAGCAAACACAGAGAGATACGGGCACATGGGCACAGACCAAGCAGATGAAAGAGCACCCAGAGACGGCGTCCATCATAGTTCAAGTTTTGATGCACCCTGACATTCCTGATCCAGCGCGGTTTCTGTTTTCCATCAAAGTGAGTCAGCTTCTGAGAAGGAAGTAACCTTAAGCAATATTGCCAAGCGTGTTTGCCGAAAAGTCACTCCACTCCAGATTCTTTAGCTCCGTGTTTGGCTCCATGAATTCTATCTAATCTCAAGCCCTGTAAATTACAAGGAAAACAACTGCATAATCTGGGAATGCCATGGAACTTGGTGGCCAGCCAAGAAGGTGCCAGCCTGTGGCCCATACAGGGCACACCCTAGGGGCCCACGATGCCCACCACATTGTGTTCTAACCCTGATGTTCCACTTGAGTCCATATGGCAGCCCCTAATATGGCAGAGAAGATAGCAGGCCTCAGGCAGGCAGTGTGCTGCAGTGGTTAAGGCTTTGGACCTCAGACCCTGATGTTGTGGGTTCAAATTCCACCACAGTCACTGTGTGACCCTGAGCAAGTCACTTCACCCACCTGTGCCCCAAAGAAAATGGAACCAATGGTCTCCTGAAAGTTGTCAGTCACCTTGGTAAATGTAAATCGTAGGAGCTAAAATGATGATGGCTGTCTAAAGAGCCTGGTCACCAAAAATGAGCAGACCACAAGACTCCGGTGCTTCTGCATGTCTGTTCCTTCAGTGGAGTGAAGTCTTCACAGAGTTTACTGCAGGACGACTCGACTGGGGCTAAGGGATATTCAAAAGGCCTCTTCAGAGCACCAATAAGGGTCTATAATGGAGTCGGTGGGCCTGCTAAAAAGGTGGGCTTGGCGGTGAAAGGAGCCATTTGAGGAAGACCTCTTGGGTTGGGCACCTCTGTGCACTCAGGGCCATCTGACTCGAAGTCAACCCGTGACAGACACTCAGGACCCTCAGTGCAGGGCTGACTCACCCTCAATGGCCTGGAGCTTCAAGTGACCAGAAGAAGAAGGACAACTGGAGCAGAATGATTTTTATGGGACTCTGAGGAGGCACTCATGTCCTTCCTAAGATGATGTGGCTTGTAAAGTAAAGCTAAAGGTCAGGCTGGATGAAGGGGTGTAAAGGTGAATTTGTGAATCGAGGGCTGCCATGAACAGACTGGAGGAGGCTTGAGGCAGCACAGGGCTCATTAGGGATATGGGGACTTTGTTCTGTGGACGCTGCATTGTTGTGGAGATATGGCGACGATAAGATGAAGGTGAAGGACACACCTTGCGAGGACTGACTACAACGGGACAGCCAGCTTTGATTTTTGTCCTTTTCCACAAGTGGTCCCCGTCCATGAAGTGTCTCAACACATTGCAGGTATGCAGGACACTCAATGTCATTTGAGCAGGTCAGTTAGACGCACAAGGAGAACATGCAGACTCCACCCAGGTAACTGCTGGGTATGGGATTTGAACCCAGGACACGGGACGTGTGAAGCAGACTGCTGTGCCAATAAATATACTCATATAGCGCCCTTCACCCAATACTGGCACAGAGTGCTCACAAAGATTACAAAAAAGTTCAAAGGCTTTGAGGGTCTGCATGTTGAACACATCAGCCTTTTAATCTGAAATCTATGAATAGATTCAGCAACATAATTCATCGTAATGAGTGAAGGGCCGATAAGCCTGAGGTGTGTGTTTGTGTGTTTGTCCACCTTTGTGTCCATCACCTCCACAGCGGCTCATCTTAGCCACCACTCAGTCGCTTTACCTGTCTGACTTCAGCGGATGACCACAGTGGCATCTTTCACCCAGCAGTGATGGCCGCCGCTGCTGGTCACAAGTCAAATGGAGTTTTAATGAGCTGATTCTGTTTATTCTCAGGTTATCTTTGGCGTGTACCTTTAGGGAAGGTCCTCGTCCCTCGTCCGCCTCCTCCTCCTCTTGTCACCATGGAGATGCTGATAGGTGCCCACCAGTGTATAAATACAGTGGAGTGATGAGCCGCCCGACCTTCTGCTCGGTGGTCCTAGTGTGTGTGTGTGTGTGTGTGTGAGGTGTGGGTGATACGACAAGTGAGAGTGACATATGGACAGCAGGGGCCACACTGGTCAATGGCCTTTCAGCTTGTCCATCACCAGTCAGCCTGGACACACTGAGCCACCTAAGGCCCCTAAGTGATGCACCTGCTCAGGTAACTGGGCCACTGACTTGTCACATGGTGGTCATTCTGTCTGTCACATGAGGCATCGCTGAAATTCCAAGAGACTCATCCGTCGCGCCCCTGGATCGCATGGCGTCTTGGTACGATGATAAGCGGGCCATCTGAGCCTGTTGATGTGGGCACATTACTGTCGATGAAGCGAATCAGGCTGGCAGATTGTGCTGGGTGGCTGACACCTCAAAAAATTAAAGTATGGGGACCAAAGCCCCACAGCCTCGGGTCCAAGCAGGTCAGTGCCAGTTCAGCCACGCCTTCTGCTGTGCCCTTAAGGGTCACCTCCCGTCTTCCTCCCTCGTCTGTTGTGCAGCTGAACAATCGGTGGCTTTGTTCTTGACGTCTTCTGCTCAAACTGAGCCAAGATAACCTCCAAAAAGATAAAATGTGTAAACAAAGCAGGCAAACACGGAGCTCATGTGTCTGCAACCATGGGGCACACCGACCTTTCACTGCCTCTGCCCGCTCTGCTGCCTTCCTGCCGAGAGCCTGGGTGCAGATCCCTGCCGCTTTGTGCACCCATGTCTGAGTGTTCTTGACATCTCTACTCCACCTGCTTTGGATGGGCCAGCAGTGGCTCCAGCTCCCTGTGACCCTCTGATATCTAAAGTGGGTTCAGATAGTACCAGAATGAAGTGAACTTGAGACAGAAGTGTGCATGACTTCCATCTTTAATTCTTCACGGTATGAAACATTTAGTGGATCAAGATAACCAAGAACGAAGTGATGAGAGCCGTGAGGAGGACCACCATCAGCAGTGAGAAGGATGAGATGAGATGAGAAGAGGTAGCCAGTGTATAAATACAGTGGAGTCGATGAGCTGCCCGACCTTCTGCTCAGTGGTCCTAGTGTGTGTGTGTGTGTGTGTGTGAGGTGTGGGTGATCTGACAAGTGAGAAGTGACATATGGAAAGCAGGGGCCACACGGGTCAATGGCCTTTCAGCTTGTCCATCACCAGTCAGCCTGGACACACTGAGCCACTTAAGGCCCCAAGTGATGCACCTGCTCAGGTAACTGGGCTACTGACTTGTCACATGGTGGTCATTCTGTCTGTCACATGAGGCATCGCTGAAAGTTAGCAGCCAAATTCCAACAGACCCGCCATCGTGTCCCGGATCGCATGGCGTCTTGGTTCGATTATAAGTGGGGCCATCTGAGCCTGTTGATGCAGGCATGCGATGTCGGTGGCTGACACCTCAAGGAAAATCAAAGTCTGGGGACCAAAGAACAACATCTTCAGCCACAGGGAACAGGGAGAGTCAGCTCAGATGCCAAATTGCCATCGAGACTCCGAGGTCAGTGCCTCCTCACAGCAGGAATGGCCACCTCAGGACCCGGGTTTTGTCTCCCAGCTGTCCTCAGATGGCAGGCCTCTGCCAGAAAATGGTCAATGGTCAGATTGGCGTAACAATGGTATGTGTGATCAGTTTGTCCAGATCATAAAAATATGTAAACAGAGCAGGCAAACACGGAGCTCACGTGTCCGCCAACCTTGGGCACACTGACTTTTCACTGCCTCTGCTTGCTCTGCTGTCTCCTGCCCGAGATCCCAGGTGCAAATTCCTGCCTGCTTGCTGCACCCATGTCTGTGTGTCTAACCGTTCAATGGCTGTTCTTCTTTAGTTAACTGGCATCTCTACACCACCTGCTTTGGATGGGCCAGGAGTGGCTCCAGTTCCCTGTGACCCTCTGATATGTACAGAATGAAATAAACTTGAGATAGAAGTGTGTGTCTCTTCCATCTTTAATTCTTCATGGTGTGAAACCTTTAATGGAACAAGGAAACCGAGGAACCATGACGAGGACAACCATCAGTAGTGAGAAGAATGAGATGAGAAGAGGCTGACGCTCTTTAACGGTGCAAACCAACACATCTGCTGTAATGCGCCTTCACAGTGTTTGACTTTTACTTTTAATATTTACTACAACAGGAGCTGCTGGTGCTTGAATGTCCGGATCTACTCGTCCACCTTCACTCTCATCACTTAAGTGATAAAATGAGTTGGCTTGTGCCTCGTGAGGTGGCGCCCACGAACCTGGGTCTGACATGCTGTTTGCTCTTCTTCACATGAACCTACTGCTAGGCCTTGACTGGCCAAACTGGGGTGACTGGTGGCTTCTGTCAAAGTGATGAACAAAACTGACCATCCTGTAGAAGGACACATCAGCTGGCCAGGGGTCCCTGATGACCATCAGTTTAGGCTAAGGTGGCTTTGACAAGGACAGATGGTTAGACGTGTTGTAAATCAGAAGTGTTTGGGAAGTGCAGAATAAACTCAGGCAATGAAAAGGCTAAGCAGTTGGCTTATCAGAAGACAGTTGGAGTCAAAGCCTTGGGCAGAGGACGACCAGAGAGGACCTGAAGGAAGCCCTGAGTAAGTAGCCACAGGAGTGGAGCTCCTTCTTCATTTTTCAGGAGTACAAGACCCCTTAATAATGAATTAGTGGGCACTCCACGTAGCCCTGCAGTGTGAATGTTCAGATTAAGCAGAACTTCCATATTCACAATGAGGAAGACTCATTGTGCAGTCAGCTCTTGTTTCCAATGGGAGTGTTAGCTCTGTGGAAATATGTTCTTTATATTGCAGCGTTTTAATAACCCTTTAGTTAAATAAGTATAAAGTATAACGCCATATCCCTGTTTTCGGAGATAGGCGCGACAAAGTCACAGAAAAGACAGAATATACTTAGCTTGTTTAATGCGGCTTACATTGCTTTAAAATGACAGGGAAGACCAGTCACATTTCATTATAAACCCGGGATTAGGTCGTAGAAATGGCTTTTTTTCTGTCACAACGGAGGTGGTATTTGAGTCTATTTCTTCCACTCACGCAGGTCTTCAAAGCTTGGCAAGGTGTCAGCGTTCTTTTATATTGTGTCCACACGACCACATCCCCCAGTACAATGCCAAACAAGGTAGACAAACTTAGGCTAAGCAGCAGACAGTCAGATCATATAACACCTAGGCCTTTTAGGGCTGACCACAGCTGTTCTTGTCTGTCTTTATGCTTTGCCTGGCGCAGCACTTCTGAAAGTTGACACTCTGTGCTAAAGCTGGCTCAGCTCTGCATGGCATGTTTCACAGAAAAAGACTGAAAAATACATTTAAAGAGATCTAAAACAGATACAGTGACACAATTCTTAATATTATAACAACCTTAGTATAACAGCTCTGGCACCACATTAGGTTGCCAATCATTGGCATTAGGTCTGGCAGCATTTTATGAGAGGCCACAGGAGCCCCAGGACAGCTGATGGCAGCACAGTACTTATATGGCCCATTCAAGTGGAGGGCATGGGGTTAGGCTATTAGACAACTGCCCATCCAATAATGGGTGGCAGGACATCATCCAATTATGGGAATGGGTGACAGTTTTGGTAGGTGAAGGGTAGGATGATCTGTTAGCTAGGTGGGCCTTTTGGGCTACAATGGGTTCATACTGTAGGGCGTGTTCTCACCCTTTATGGTATCACGACCCAGTTTAACCTATCACGGTCTTTGACGACCCACAAGCAATTGATAAGGTGAGGGTGATCATAAGAATGGGCTGGGGAATTTCATTTGAAGAATGGAGCACAAGAGTAAGAGCCAGGGTGGCACTCTCAGTCACTTAGGTGAGGCACCCAATTCCGCAACAACTGGAACAAAAGTGGGTCATGACCCAGGGTTAAGAAACACTCATAGGAACATTGTTTGTAAGGTATAAAATATACTGGATGTACAAGTAAATGGTTTGGAATGACCACTAGAGGGCACCCTTATTGAATGACGGTCAGTGGCATGGAAACATTTTGATGAATATGTGTATTAATATGTTTATAGGGTCCTTTCTGTCCTGAGTATGCTTATCAATCCACAGCATGGTGCCATACCTTGGGGTTAGTGTTACCTGACCTGAAACTTCTGTCCCCCTCACCTGAAGAAAGAATAAATCAGAGGGACAAAAAGGGGTGGTGACATGGCAGCTAGCTAGACGGGGCTTAAAAGGTTAATAGGGTCCTTATTGTCCTGTGTCCAGTGAAATTCTTCTTTGCATGTGCTAATTGGCATGCCACACCTTGCCACCCTCTGGTGCCATCAATTACCTGATGTCAAAACGTCTGTCTTAACTGAAAACTCTCAGAGCACATTTTTAAAGACAGATGGATATGTCTGAAAGGCACTATAAAAAGGACCTGAACCCACTTCATATATTTAGAAATGTCAAGTTTCTTTTGTGTGTTTGTGTCATGGCAGTCCTGATATTTTTGAGCTTGGACAAAGAGCTGAGAGGGGCAGAGAATTGGCATCCACCATCTGATACTCGCCTCGTGAGGCAGAAAGAAACTTTTAATGTCCAGTTTTGGAGAGAATGAAAAATCACAAAGTTGGTCAGGAATCCTGACAACTCTTTAGGCGACCAAGCTACATACTGTTTCTGTTTTTAAAATTGTGCTAACTTTAATTGTTGTAATATTTTTGGTCTGTTTTCGCCACCATTTGGTTAGTTACAGGCGTTGTCATGTTGTGTATCCTGTTGCTAGGAGAGTGAACAGCATGTAAGAGCCATTTTCCTAATTCTATAAAATGTATGAATATTTACTAGATGATAATGCATAAAATATGGGAGGTTCCTATAACCCCCGTGAATAGAATTGAGTTGGTATTTTCCTGTCATTTCTTAATAGTTATGAGTAAACAATGTTCTCCAGTTAGTGTCTAGCCTCGCCTTTGTGTAAGGTACAGAGGCATACGGTTTTTAACCGTGTTCTTGTTTGTGCTCGCGTTTGTGCTTGAGCGCGGACCGTGTCTCATGTCTATGTGCCAACGGCCTACGGCCTTTTGAGTGTGAAGTAACACGTAAAATAAAAGATTTAAGTGTTGAACCGTATGTTTAAGGCATACAGAAGAAGAAATTAAGAACTTTTAAGTACAGAAATAACCAAAGCTTCTTAAGAAAAACTAAGTCTATAGAAGATACATTTTTTCCTTTTTTGCCTTTATTCTATGTGTGTAACTATTTTTGTTTTATTCTTGTGTGGATTATTTGCTTTTAACTTTCACTAAATAATTTAAAACGAACTTTTGACTTTAAGATTTCTTTGACACGTGTCTTACCCGTGCCTGACTTCTCGCCTTACACATTGGCAGCACGGTGTGTGGGTGGGCGTGTCCTCAGAGGTCATGACTTCCTGGTTTCAAAATGGCGTCTCTCAGAGCACTTTTTCTTCCAGATTTTCAGGTAACAGAAGCCTTTTGTCAAAACTCCTTTTGATTTGTGTTTTCTGGCTTTCACTGTTTAGTTTTGACTGCAATCTTTGGCTCTCAGTTTCGTTTTGGTGACAGTGTAAATTGATCTCCCAGTTTAGACCTTTTAGTCGACTTTTGATGACGCTTTTTTATCCCAGTCCCCTGATACAGAGCCTGGCACACTGTGTGTTCCTCCACGGCAGCACTTCCCAGTCCTTCAATGGCCGTTTGTCAAACTGCACCGCTAAGCTGACCATCTGCACAGTCATTGAACCCCTCAGATCTGCACAGCGAGGCTTCACTGGTTTGTCTTTAACTGGTAACCCTACACTCCTCTCTCAGATATCAGATGACACGCCACGGTTACCAAGGAGCTGGGACTGACCGGACTTCTGACCAATAAAAGAGGAGGGAGGTGGGGCTTCAGTTCAAATGCTCAAGCTCATTGGTGCACACGTTAACTGCTGTACGTAACACAACTTGCCACAAGTGTTTCATTTTGTGTTCGGGACGTTGTGAGCGCATCGACTAGATGACTGCCAAGTGGATGACATGCGCAAGCCTTTGATGTTTTGCTTGTTCAGGTTGGGTCCTCATTCAAGCCCTTCATACCAGGAATTGATGGGATGTCTGCGGTGTATGAAAGTATGGAATTAAATGCGTTTCGCAGCCATGACAACCAATAACTTGAGACCCGAACAGAGCATACTGCCCACTTTTAGATGAAGTGCTCATTTAAACAAGAGCCGTTTCTAATCTCAGGCCATGTCCTGCTGTGTCACCTGTGAATTGTCACCTGTCAGGCAGGGACTTGTGCTGTGCAGTGCTGTCTGTAACTGTCAGGAGCCGTCTTGGTGAGTCAGGCCCCTCTGCAGCGGTCAGTGGACGAGTGAGCTCAGGCCAGAGGGTCAGCAGGCTCTTGTGTTCACTCGGTTTGGCGAGTTTCTTCCTCTTTTGTTGTTATTTGTTGACTTGTTGTTTAAATGAGGTCTGCTGCATTGGTGATGAGGAGACACAATGTAAGAGTGACAAACAGAAGCAGACAAAGGTTGGGGACAATGTTGAGTACAACTGTGCTAGTGTTTGTCATGGATATTTGTGCAAACAAGAAAATGGCAGGCAGGAAAAGATATAAATGTATAAAAGTAAAACCAAAAGAACTAAAGATGATAGCGAGGCTTCATCCAGAGTTCTCCAAAAAAGCAGGGACCCCAGATGAGCCCCAAGCGTGACTCAGAATTGGGGTGTCTTTACAGGGCAGGGTCCTGCTGCCATCTAATGGATGCAAATCATGCTGAAAATAATCACGACTATTACTGTGCAACTCATCAATATTCATGAGCCTCCAAGTGAAAGCAAATCCATCCATCCATCCATTATCCAACCCGCTATATCCTAAATACAGGGTCACGCACAGTGGCGTTTAAATGAGAAGAACTGAAGCTGAACCATAAGATTTATTGCATGATGGTGATGCATATGACTGGACTGTCTTGACATGCCTGCTGAATTTTATCATGTGAAGTGTCACCACAGTGTGACAGTAGCTGCATGACAAAAAGGAACATGAGGGCGTCAGTCGTGTAAATCAGGCATTGAGATTCTACCCCTTAATGCAAAAAAAATGAGAAAGGAAACAGGCGTCCAGTGTCCCAATTGTGCTGACTGTTTGAAAACAGCCATTTATGTCTTGTAGAGCCCAAACTCTAACAAGGAACGCCTCAGTGGCCCTTAACAGGCCGTTGTTTCTTGACAGCCCCCAGCTTTGACTCTCTAAGACAAGAAAGGAAACAAAAAAACCTTGTGGGGAGCAGGTGGAAGAAATCTTAGGAAAAGCAATTCAAAGAGAGACCCCTTTCCAGGTAGGCTGGGTGTGCAATGGGTGTCCCAAAATTAGGGTTAGGGTTAGGTAGGTAACACAACACGACAGCACTGAGTGGCCAAGTGGCGACCCTCAAGACAAAACTCAAGAACAGATGACGTCACTGCCGATACACAACTATCACGTATGAGTAGAGTCTCCTTAACGCATAGCAGGCGTGTACTGAAGGAGCATCGGCACAGTGCTGAACGCTCGACCGTCCCTCTCCTGCCAGACTTATGTCGACGTTTTCATTTCTCTTACACGTCTTTTCCAGAGATAAACATATTGCTAGGGAGGGCTAATGCCACACATGGTGACCATGAAGGGAACCCAATGGAGGCACTTTAGGACCCTCACATGTTGACTTAGCTGCCCTTTTGGATGTTTGGCTCAATGAGGACTGTCACCCTCCAGCCTGCTTTCTTCTCATCAGAACTTTCTTCTCTTCTTGTATTTCAGTTGCAGCTTCAGCAGAACACACGACTTCCAAACCAACTGGTAAGTGAGGGTTTCCTTCCTAGCAGTTCAGGCAGCAGCCTGCTGAAAAGAGCTGGAGGTCCTCAGACTTAACCAGCAGCGGACTGGGTCACAAACCTGCTCGGGCATCCTTCAGCGAGTGAGATGACAAGATTGACCCACTTGGCCCGTTATTCATTGTGATGAGTCGCTACCGCTATGAGCCTACGACATGACTTTTCTCTAAACTGTTGCCAAACTTAAACTGTACACTCTTGTTTAGACACAACTTCAAATTCGACAACATGCTTAGAAATAAAATTGAATGAAGAATACAAATGTAGTAACACGGCTTACAGATCATTAGGGTACACGTCAAATGCCAATGTCATGTCCAAGTGCCAGTATACCCTATAGGCTTGTAGCTTACGCGAGTTCGCTGCTTTCAGCAGCCACATCATCAACGATAGGCGGCCTAAAGCCAAGTAAGTGATTACAGGTATGAAACAATTATTTTCAACTCAATAGTCAAACGGCTCATTTACAATGAATAAATGTTAACCGAGATGATAATGAAAACCTCACCTGACTGAAACGTTCCATTAACTTAACGATAAACTAGAAATGTTCCGTCCTAATATGAATACTTCCTACCCTGTGCTTTATAACTTTATTTCTTCACACTAATAATCACAGCTGAAAACATCTAATTATTGATGACGCTGACGACCAGAGAACAATAAAACGCATTATACCTAATCTAAACTAATTATTAGTAACGAAGAATTGAAATCCTGGATATGAGATCAAATAAATTGCAGTAATGTATGTGGTAACAAATGTAGCGGATCGAAAACAGAAATCGGCAAAAGGCAGTTTTGACCAAGTTTTTCACTGCAACGTTTTGTACTGACAACTAAAACAACCTGATGACGTAACACGGTATATTATGGAGGACAATATAAATCACAGTACTGGACAGATAATGTTTAGAAGCTCATTTCATGAAAATGCCGCCCATGACCAGACCAGAGCCCAGCGGTCCACGGGCATTGCCCAAATGCCTTAATCGCCAGTCCGCCTCTGGGCTTAACTTGCAACATGGGAGAACGGGCAGACAATCCCAATGGAGGGAGCCTTTGGAGCAGGAAGACCAGCTGCAGGAAGCCACGGGTTCGGCGGCTTTGGGGTGATTGAGGGACTCCCACCCTGTGTCCGTAACATTCATTCTCTGGAAGGTGAGGCCAATGCCCAGTGTGTCCATGTCCAAGTGTCCTTTTAGCTCCACTGATTCAAAGGGATAGTCACCAAACTCAGAAAAACACATGGCCACCAGAGCCCACCTTCACACCCTTGAACTAACGAGGTGAGGGTCACAACCTTAGTGAACAGCAGCCTCCATCTGTCTGCTCTTGAGTCAGCTGAGCCCACCGCACATTTGCCCCAGTCTGTCTCACACTCACATGTGTACTGTTGGCACTGCCCATGCCCTCCTGTGCCCTGGCTGTTGGCATCTGCAGGATCTCTGAACCAGCAGGCACCTTGCCATGACATGTAATGAAATGAAGGAAATCTCTCAATCACATAAACTGAAATTCTACAAAGGAAGATTTAATTTAAAAGAAGACGTTGACCAACAAAACAAACAAAAGCCACCAATCAGAATCAAACAGTGTGGACAGGTAGCCGTAAATAAGAAGGACAAATAACTCGCGCCCTTAGCTTTCACTTAAGCCTCTGCTAATCCAGAGATGATAGTCGTATCCATGTCCAGGAGGAACATCAAAGTCATCAGTCACCAGAGTCAAAGGACTCATACTGAGACCACCAAGCCCTGCATGCTTAGACAACGACACGCTTGACACATAGGAGCCGATTGGAAACATTTCTACTGCTGTGCAGGTAACCATGGTGGTCTTGTTCCTGAGCACCTGCTAGAGTTTTCTTCTGTAGTATTAATGTGAACCTTTAATCAGCCCTGTGGTGGCCTCGCCCTGCCCGGGTTTGCTTCCTGCCTTGTGCCCTGTGTTGGCTGGGATTGGCTCCAGCGGACCCCGTGACCCTGTAGTTAGGATATAGCAGGTTGGACGATCACTGACTGACTGACTGACCTTTTTAATCAGCTTTTGTCTTTGACAGGTTCAACGACTTCCCTGACGTGTCACCACTGCACTACTAAAGAGAATAAGCCAAACGCAAGCTGCACTCGACATAACTGCTCAAAGGAAGAAACGATGTGTGGAGTGTTTGTAATCCAGAATATTACCAGTAAAGGTAAAAAAGACAGGAAAGCGGCCTGCAAACGTCCGAGTCTCGACATCTCAGACACGTTCATGATGGTGTGCAGTCGGGGGCACCACGTGTGTCTGGCACTTAAAAGGCAGCTGGGGTGGGATTGCTCTCTACAACAACAAAAACAACATTTATTTATATAGCACATTTTCATACAAACAGTAGCTCAAAGTGCTTTACATATTAAAGAATAGAAAAATGAAAGACACAATTATAAAACAAAATAAATCAACATTAACATCGAATAAGAGTAAGGTTCAATGGCCAGGGGGGACAGAAAAAACAAAAAAACTCCAGACGGCTGGAGAAAAAATAAAATCTGTAGGGATTCCAGACCATGAGACCCCAGTCCCTCTGGGCATTCTACCTAACATAAATGAAACAGTCCTCTTTGGATTTAGGATTCTCACGGAAGGGCTTGATGATGATGATGGTCACGTAGACTTCTTCCTTTAATCCGTCCATCATTGTTGGAGCATCATGAAGCTTTGAGTAGGTGGAGGTGGCAGGCCACCACCACAAAGAAACCGGAAAAAGAAACAGAAAAGAGAGTAGGGGTCAGTACCGATTTTAGAGCCACCATGAATAGTTATTATGATGAATTGAACATACAGAGTATCAGGATTAAGTTAAATTACGATTAAAATGAAGTTATAAAAAGGCCATGTTAAAGTAATGTGTTTTCAGCAGTGTTTTAAAGTGTTCTACTGTATCAGCCTGGTGAATTCCTATTGGCAGGCTATTCCAGATTTTAGGTGCATAACAGCAGAAGGCCGCCTCACCACTTCTTTTAAGTTTTGTTCTTGGAATTCTAAGGAGACACTCATTTGAGGATCTGAGGTTACGATTTGGAATATAAGGTGTCAGACATTCCGATATATAAGATGGAGCGAGATTATTTAAGGCTTTATAAACCATAAGCAGAATTTTAAAGTCAATTCTGAATGACACAGGTAACCAGTGTAGTGACGCTAAACTGGTGTGATGTGTTCTGATTTTCTTTTCCTAGTTAGGATTCTAGCAGCTGCATTCTGCACTAGTTGCAAACGATTTATATCTTTTTTGGGTAGTCCTGAGAGGAGTGCTTACAGTAATCTAGTCGACTGAAAACAAACGAGTGAACTAATTTCTCAGCATCTTTCAGTGATATAAGAGGTCTAACTTTACTTATGTTTCTTAAGTGAACAAATGCTGTCCTAATGATCTGATTAATATGTGATTTAAAATTCAGATTACAGTCAACAATCACCCCTAAGCTTTTTACCTCCGTCTTGACTTTTAATCCTAATGTATCCAGTTTATTTCTAATAGCCTCATTGTATCCATTATTGCTGATCACTAAGATTTCAGTTTTCTTTATTTAACTTGAGAAAATTACTATTCATCCATTCTGAGATACTAGTCAGACATTGTGTTAGTGAATCAGAGAATCGGGTCATCAGGTGCTATTGATAAGTACAGCTGTGTGTCATCAGCATAGCTGTGGTAGCTCACGTTGTGCCCTGAGATAATCTGACCTAACGGAAGCATGTAGATTGAGAATAACAGCGGACCCAGGATAGAGCCTTGTGGAACACCATATTGGATATCATGTGTCTTCGAGTTGTAATTCCCACAACTAACAAAAATTTTTCCTCCTGTCAGGTAGGATTCAAACCAATTTAAGACACTGCCAGAGAGGCCCACCCATTGACTAAGGCGATTTCTAAGAATGTTGTGATCAATGGTGTCAAATGCAGCACTCAGATCTAAGAGGATGAGAACAGATAAATGGCCTCTGTCTGCATTCACCCGCAAGTCATTTACTACTTTAACGAGTGCAGTTTCTGTGCTGTGATTTGTTCTAAAACCCGACTGAAATTTATCAAGAATAGCATGTTTATTTAGGTGGTCATTTAACTGCATAATGACTGCCTTCTCTAGAACTTTACTTAAGAAAGGCAGGTTAGAGATGGGTCTAAAATTTTCAAGAGCTGAGGGTCAAGATTATGTTTCTAAGTAGGGGTTTAACTACAGCAGTCTTAAGACAGTCTGGGAAGACCCCAGTATCTAGTGACGAATTTACTATGTCAAGAACATTATCAATTAGCACGCCTGATACTTCTTTGAAAACCTTGTTGGTATCGGGTCAAGGACGCAGGTGGAGGGTTTTAATTGAGAGATTATTTTTGTAAATCAGGTAAATCTATCCTAGTGAAAGAGTTTAATTTGTTTATAACAGGATGTTGGGGTTTAGGGGGATCCTTAGTGTTGGGGAGATATACTATGTTATTTCTAATATCATTAATTTTTGATTGAAAATACAGCGACAGCCTCACAGGTTTCACTGGAAGCACTTAGGAGGCATTCCTTTGAGCTACCTGGGTTTAGTAGGCGATCAATTGTAGAAAATAAGACTCTGGGATTACTAGCATTGTTATTTATAATCTTGGAGAAATAGCAGCGTCTCTCAAGACGGACAGTGTTATTGTATTCTGTTATTTTGACTTTTAATATTTCATAGTGGATAGTAAGTTTAGTCTTCCTCCATTGACGCTCAGCTCACGGCATGTTCAATCACGGTGTCTACTGATTCCACAGGAAGTTCTATTCTTAAGTGTGCCATTTTTAGACATTTTAAAAATCTCATTCTTGTTCTTTTTCCTTTAAAATGGGGTCCACGGGCAAACTGTAAAACGAGTCCAATACGCTGACCTTCAAGCCTTGAGTTTTCCCTGAGTGTCAGTTCATGTCTTGTTTTCTGAAAACGCAGGCACATCGTTCTGGGATTCTGCTGTTTTAAAGAAGTCCTACTTGTCCTCTTCACCTCGCTGCCCGTCCGCCTCTGTGGTTTCCTACACCGGATCCTTTTAAGGTGGGCTACAAGGGGCGACCAGGCCCCATCTACACAAAGCAATCACCAGAAAACATTCTACTGTATGTGCGCTAAGATTTTGGGTCTTTGTGGTGTTTTTGTTTTTCTGAACGTTGTTATTCTTTTTTCTTGCTATTATTTTATTCTTTCCTTAGGCTTTGAAAAGTGTAGGCCGCAGTTTTACTTTGATTTTGATTTGGAATGAGTTATTTTATGAATGCAAAACCTGTAATGCTACGTTGCTGGCTTTGATGGGAGCCGCCATTTCAGCTTTGGTTGCTATGATGCAGGTAGCCGTGTTAGGAGTGTCCTAGAAGTCAGACCACATGACGCTCTTTAAGTCAGCGACTTGTGTCTCCTTCATGTCCAAGTCTGTGGATGGCCTTTCTAAAGACACCCTTGATTTTCATTTGCTGGATTTGCTTCTTTAATAAATCAACTTCATTTCCGCATTGGGAGTTGGATTTGAATTCTTTAAAAGTATTTATGGTTTTGTCTCCAGCTAGTCTTCTGGTAGATGTTTCACCTTTCAACTCCTGGTCCTTTTTCTTAGCTGCTTATGTACTGAGTGGGTTTTGGATTTTTTGTGTCTAAATTACGCCCAAAATAAGCAGTCAGTACTCACTTATTGCTGTAAAACTGCAAATGGCTGAGACATAGTGAGTGCAACATCTCAGATTCTGAAAAGAAGTATTTATATGAATGGACACCTTTGTTTCCACCAATGGTAGTCCTGGGCAGAGAGCTGGTCATGCAGTCACACACACACGTCAGGGTCTCTCAGGTGGCAGTCACTGGTCACGAGCACAAGAGGCTTGTTCACGGTATAATCGACGCCACTGCCACCAAACGAGTCCCAAACCCCCACCTGAAGGCCACATTTTAAATTTACAAATGGGATAATAAAAATCCTTCTGCGGTGGGATGGCGCCCTGCCCAGGGTTTGTTTCCTGCCTTGGCCCTGTGTTGGCTGGGATTGGCTCCAGCAGACCCCGTGACCCTGTAGTTAGGATATAGCGGCTGGTTGATAATGGATGGATAATAAATACCCCACAGCACAGCTGATCCCATTGTGGATTATACTGTGACCAAGCCACCTTGTGCTCACAATGCAGCGACGTGGGTGATGTGATACTATGACCTTCAACTAGGGGGTCCTCACATGAAACCTCTAGAGGCTCGAGTACAGCATGGCACCACTGCCTGGACTCTGAGATGAAGCTGAAAGAGCGCTGCCCAGTAAACTAACATGGAGAATGTGAAGCAGACAGCGCTTGACGCCTGAACTGTAAAACACCAAGAGCAGTGCTCACAAATCAAGTGTGGCCTCAAAGCCTTCATCAAAGAGTCAAAACTGTGATCAGAGTCAAGCTTTGAGCGCATAAGTGGCTGTCATAGAAGCCATTGACTTCCTGTCTTTGTGCACAGCTGTGACATCTAATATGACTGGCCAATCACAGACAACTGAGCGTCATTTGAATGGGTGGAACCTCAGCTGTCCAATGGTGATGAGCCTTTCACTGTACGCGATATCTGATGACTCAGCTGTGCTGTGCTGTTCGCTTTGAGGTTTGCGTGGTGTAAATCACACATTTTAATAGTGAAGATATTTGAAAGATGACACCCTTTGGGTGTGTAGAAACGCCATTATTGCTTTTGATTGACATGTGGGTTTATTGCAATGTACACAAATAATGTTGAAGTGTGGCGGAGTCCTGCTGGTGGGACACCACGCACATGAGTGACTACGCTGCCCCTGTGACCTGACAGCTTTAGTCTGTGGCAGACCACCATGTACAGTATATACAGGGTTAATGCTGGCATTATACGTTCAAAAATAAAAAGTACTGTTTGGTGAAAAATGAGTTCTTCTAATGGCGACTTCAGTGGTTTAACGCCTGCCTTTGTGTCTGAAGCCAGCAGTGTCACCCGCCCTGCTCGGAGTCTCCTCACGCAAACTGCTTTGATGGCTAAGCATTCAACCAAAGGGGTCTTCATGTCCTAGTCGGAGTTGTCTTGTTTGCTGCCTGCAGTGGTAGTCTTATATTTGAGGCTTATATTGGTTTTATGGTTTTCCATTACACTGACAGTCTATGCCACACTGTGTACTGGGATTTCCATGCCCATTTACCCTTCAGCTTACTGGACGCCACTTGACCGCTGCTCTCAATGCAGCGTGCTGTGTAGGTGAGGTTCAGTTTGCTCGTGTTGCTTGTGTCCTGCCAGGCACATTTACTGGGAATTACAATGTTCATTGTATTATTGTGAGTTTTATTTCTATTGTAATCACACATCCGCCTCTGCACTTGACCACCCAGTGCCCCTACTAAATTTCATCTCGTGCCATCCCTGATGTAGTGTAAAATAATTTCCAGGATTTAAAAATGAGCCGCCTTTGTATACCAACTCATTTGCATGTGCCCATCCACACTCTGTCTTACACCAATTTTGAGTTTCCAATTCACCTAACCTGAACATTTAGGAGGAAACGCCACCCAAACAAACGCCAGGCATGAGGTCCACCTGTGTGCCAGTGAAGGACATTAGTGGTGCCAATCCTGTAACGGCTCTGCCTTCACCTTCTCCAACAGCATCAGACACTTCTGTGCTTTCAGGCTCTTTCACTCCATCCATAATGTTGAACTGGGATGTGCCCTCAGGGAAACCGTGCCAGGGTCAGTGGTGACTCACCTGGCACCTGATTAAACACAGAAGGCCTGTCTTGTGAAACTGAAGCCTTCGCCCGCTTAAGCTTTCTGTTCACATTTGCACCACAGACTTGTAGCCCCCATTTGAAGCCACAAGTACAAACTCAGCCGTTTTCAAAATGTACAAAAAGGCTTTACTTAGGAATAGAGTGTCCTGGAGCAAATAAATAAATACTGTGATTGAGAAAAGGAAGTAACTTCCACTTCAAAACTGTTTTATAAAATGTTAGGTTTTCATATCATCTTCCCTCCAAGTCTTATTAGATTCATTCTGCTTTGGCGCAGAACACGCCATGCATGAAGAGAAAAAAAGCAGGTTTGGTCTTAGAATATTTCACCCAAAACTGCTATGCGTGATATGTATATATATATATATATTGCTATTTATTAATACATATTTTTGTTACTTACCTCATGCTATTTGTAGTAATGGCCAGTGTTTCCAGGCAGAGTGGAGTGAACAACAGCAAACCAAATCAAAAGGCCCATCATTCATGTCAGGATCATTTAGAGGAGACACACGCGAAAGACGAACCACTTTGAGTTGGCGACACTGAATGCCAGTCAAGTTTATGAATGGCTTATGCATTTTTGTGTTGTGTGTTAAAATGTTTAATGTCATGCGTGTGGAGTCCCGTGAAATTTCACGACTATTGAGTGGCATCACGTGACTCTCAAACGTCTGTCTTCCTGGCCTGACGAAGGTCAGAAGACGCTCATAAAAGCAGCTTGGAGGAGATGGAGGACTCGGTTAGCAATGACTGTCGCCTTGACGTCTGATGTGTTAGATACGTGGTGCACGCCTAGCTTAGAAGTAACCGCCTGTAACGGAAATCTGCAGGCAAAGAGACGAGCAACTGAAGCAAAGCTTTATGGGATAGTTTGGATTTTTAAATCTGAACTGCAAACAGCAGTCATCCTCCATTGTGACTGAAAGTAACTTTAAGTTCATTCATCTCTTTAAAATGCAAGTCTGCCATCATGAACAAGTGGGCTCTTACTGGCTAATATCTTCTTCTTTTCAGGTTATACTGAGTCAGTCAGTTATAACTTTTCCTGCACATCTAAAGACCTCTGTGGCGTTTCCTTCACCTACATCATTGACAAGAAGAATGTTACTGTAAGTTCAAACTGCTGCGCCACGAGCTCATGTAACACTGAAGGTAAGGACAAGTTCAGCTGCACCTCCGAGTTTCTGTTTCGGACGCGTCCTTCTCCTCCACTGCACACGAAGTGCCTCATCCTCACACTGCGCTCTTCTGCCAGGTTGGCATTTGGATTGCTGAAATATCTCATAACGACAGGGTCATGGAAGTGGGCCCTCATGGGAGACCTCCACACTGGCAGATCGGTGGCAGAAGATACACACCTTTAGTAGCAAAATAAACTGCAGGGAGGGACACAAAGTACCAGTTAAGAGAATTCAGATGTGCTGCGGACTGAGCAGGTGCCTTGAACCCGTGTCTGTCTCACCTGCCCGCCTACTTTGTCTCTCCCTACAGACGTTAGGGTTAGGGTTCTGTATGGCAGATAACTGCTGTGTCTTTAATTTGTACAAATCGCATGTGTTGTTGTGATATTCTTTCACTGCCATTGTGTTTACTTGGGTGCCACTGTTTGTGTCTCCTGTCATGACGGCAGTGAGGGGCACATCCAGATATCATAACTACATCAGTGGATCTTCCAACTGTGTTAGGGGCACATCCTCAGGGGTCATGCCTCCTGGTGACAACGCGACCCGGTAAAAGGTCGCCGCTCAGAGATGTCCGTCCTCATCTGGATTTGCAAACAGAAGCCCATTTTTAAAACTCCTTGTTTTTCATTTGCTGTGTGCTTCGGTTTTAAATGTGGTTTTCGCCGCCTTTGCTGTTGATTGACCTCCCAGTTTAGACTTTCCTTTTTGTTTTCCAGTCACCTGCACCCTGAACTCCTGACTGGCGTGTGTGGCATTTGAGCCTCCATGTGAGGAGCAGACGGTTTAAGTGGACCCTGAGTGGCCTGAAGTCAGATAAATGGGATTTTATAAAAGAGCAGTCAGGCTGGCCAGGTCTCTAAACACGAGCAACGAGGACAAGCAGACCTTCAGGAATCGTAATAGGCAAAGTTCAAAGGCTAAAACGCTAAAGTCGTCGCTTCCAGACGAGGAGTCACCTTCAGCCTAAGAAGTCGCCACCATTAATGATGACATCTTGTCCAGATTTGGTTACTGCTGTATGCTCACTGCTCTGGCCTCCCAAGAACATGAAATTTGATCAAGCAGGTCTGAGAGTGACGGGATGTGTTAGTCCGTGATGTGTGGACCTCTGCACAGTGGTGGTCAACATGAGAGGCCAAGAGCCAGTATGTCCCAGTATTGAGGACTGTTGTTAAGACATAATTAATAATAACAGAAAGAAAGAAAGAAAGAAAGAAAGAAAGAAAGAAAGAAAGAAAGAAAGAAAGAAAGAAAGAAAGAAAAAGAAAGAAAGAAAGAAAGAAAGAAAGAAAGAAAGAAAGAAAGAAAGAAAAGCCAGTGGGTTACATAGATCTAACAAAAGGAAGGCATTTTGAGCAGGGAGCTCAGCTAGCATCCCACTCTCAGTAAATCTCCTGAATCCCCACACAGTGATACCCCATCTTGGTTTACAGGTGAAACCCAACAGGATCTTCTATTGCCTTTAGGTATGACTGATGGATCTGCATCTATCTACAGAAGCCGTCTAGCAGACCTTCCTCCCATCTATTCTGCTTTTGTTTCAGTCCCCAATATTCTAAGCATAAACCCAAATCACAATCCCTACAATTTCCTTCTCTCATGGGAGCCACCTCGTATCCTCCGTAGTATCTATGGGTGCTCAGCAGCCTAAGACTAACATTTTTTATCTTTCTTCCCTCAGTAGAGCCTGCATGTCTCCTCCTTTTCTAACACTGGCCATCACCAAGAGGCAGTCAAATCTGTCCCTGAGTGCTGTCAGCTCTGCTAACCTCTCATTTATCTCACAGGGCACGCACCTGAGCCTCAAGGCAGCTACCAGTGCCATGTCAGAGCCCATGATGATAAAACCCAACAGATGAATTGTGCAAAGGGACAAGATCGGGTGCTACAAAGTTCACAGTAAGTCTGATGTGCCTCACCAAAGGGGACCAACGAGGGGACAATGTGACTGATGGCCAAAGAGCAGGAACATCCTGAATGAGGGCTGGCGTTTGTCCTGGAATCTTAATGGCAAATGACTCTTCAAAGAGTAAGGGACACACAATGAGCCCGCCACTGGTGTTGGGATGCTCTTACACACTAGACCTGGTGGTCTTTCAGGCTCCTGGGCTTCACAGCTTTAGTTGGGTAAGCAGATGTACTTCATGTTGTGTTCTTTATGTCTTCACAAGTCATTAAACTTGGTCATTTATTTAGTGTTTGAAGAGGTTTGAAGGCGAGGTGATCCCGTGCCATAGATTGGTGATGTGTTGTGTGTCATTTAGAACATGCCAGTCAGAATTTCACTGCCCAATATTACGATAAGGACCCTATAAACCTGCTACACTACACCTTTCACCTCTATCTCTGTTATATAGTGCCTTTCACAGCCATCTATCTATCTATCTATCTATCTATCTATCTATCTATCTATCTATCTATTATATAGTGCCTATCTATCTATCTATCTATCTATCTATCTATCTATCTATCTATCTATCTATTATATAGTGCCTTTCTATCTATCTATTCATCTATCTATCTATCTATATCCTCTATCTATCTATCTATCTATCTATCTATCTATCTATTATATAGTGCCTTTCTATCTATCTATCTATCTATCTATCTATCTATCTATCTATCTATCTATCTATCTATCTATCTATTATATGGTGCCTTCACTATCTATCTATCTATCTATCTATCTATCTATCTATCTATCTATCTATTATATAGTGCCTTTCTATCTATCTATCTATCTATCTATCTATCTATCTATCTATCTATCTATCTATCTATCTATCTATTATATAGTGCCTTTCTATCTATCTATCTATCACTATCTATCTATCTATCTATCTATCTATCTATCTATCTATCTATCTATCTATCTATCTATCTATTATATAGTGCCTTTCTATCTATCTATCTATCTATCTATCTATCTATCTATCTATCTATCTATCTATCTATCATATAGTGCCTTTCACTATCTATCTATCTATCTATCTATCTATCTATCTATCTATCTATCTATCTATTATATAGTGCCTTTCTATCTATCTATCTATCTATCTATCTATCTATCTATCTATCTATCTATCTATCTATCTATCTATCTATCTATCTATCTATCTATCTAAGCATGGCACCAGACAGGTGACGTTTACATGTTGATCAGCGTTGAAGTCAGCATTTCATTGTCGTCTGCACACAGGACAGTAAGAACCTGCAAACGGGAGCATCGACTTCACTGCCATTGGGATTTCTCATTTGGAACATTTGTAGAAACGACCAGTCAGACCATTCAGTATGGCCCTCGAGTCACTGGTCCACCTTATTATTTAGTGTTGTCAGCAATAAAAGCAAGGCACACGTAAATGAATATGATAAAGGGAACTTAAGTATTTAAGGTTATGGCAGAGAACAGAAATAGTAATAGTAATAACAGGACAAAAGAATGTACAACTGACTAAAAACAACTAAATCAATTACAAGTAAGAATGACACAACAGTCATGAAATTAGTAAAAATAAAACCCTGTAACCTTGTGAGTCCCCTCGTCACAGCATACAATAATGGTGACACAAGATGTGCAGCTACAGCACAAAACCACAAAACAGGCAGCCGAGTGGCAGTTCAGGGTGACCTGATGGATTGTGGGTCAAGCAGCCCAGGTGAGGCAGTGACAGGACCAGGCAGACTTGTTGATGAAAGGACAGCCACGGAAAAGCCATGGAGAACAGGGGATCTTTCAGCCTGAATTTGAACCAACTGCCTGGGGACAGGAGCCACAGAGCCAACAATAGAAAAGAAAATGCCAACTCCTGTTCATAGCAGCCTTAGCTAGTGCCCTTCATGGAGTACAGAGCCCAGGACCCCTGACACAGATTCACAAATCTAATATGACAGCAGCAGAACACAAACAATGTCAACATTTACATACAACCCTAATTCCATAAAAACTGGGGGAGTATGGAAAAATCCATCCATCCATTACCAACCTGCTATATCCTAACTACAGGGTCACGGGGTCTGCTGGAGCCAATCCCAGCCAACACAGGGCTAAGGCAGGAAACAAACTCCCCGGCAGGGCGCCAGCCCACCACAGGGCACATGCACACACACACACCAAGCACACACTAGGGACAGTTTAGGATCACCAATGCACCTGACCTGCATAAGTCTTTGGACCGTGGGAAGAATCCCACACAGACATGGGGAGAACATGCAACCCATGCTGGGAGGACCGAGGAAGTGATCCCAGGTCTCATACTCCATGCAGGCAGCAGTGCTGTATGGAAAAATGCTAATTAAAAATAAAAAGGAGTGATTTGTAAATTCTGTTTCTCCCAAGGCCCCTTTAAGCCATTATACTTATGCAGCCATGAACTCGCGAATCTGGCAGAAAGTGCTATGGTGTGCTGCCGGAAAACGCAGGGGCGCACTTCTGATGGCCGCATATGCTGCCCTCAATTTGAACGCGAGATGTTTGGCTGAGCTTGATACGGTAAAGCCTTTAACTGGCATCCATGGATGCAGTGGTGAATGGCACAGCCAGTCATGATATTAAAAGAGCGTGATGTCTGAGAGATTAGCAGTGATGTGCACTCACAAGTGAACGCCTGCCTTGCCCCTTCTTCATGCATTGAGATTTGATCGGATTCTTTGAGTCTCATGATGATATTGTGGGTTGCAGAGAGCACGATGCCCCAAAGTGTACCAATTTGTCTTTGCGGTGTGCCGCCTCAAAGTATAAGATTATTCGCTGACGCCAGCCTGCTGGCAACTCTTCGCTTTTAGATGGGCCTCGCCTGTTTTGGAGGGTCTTTATGCACTGGAACACAATGGCCTCACTGGTTTCCCATCACCTTGTTATTTCAACTTGTCACATCATAATTTGTCCTAAACTGCTCCTGTCGCCAGTTTTGTGGAATGAGTTGCAGGCCCCACTTCCGAATAAGTGTACATCTTCAAAACCACAGCAGCAGATTCGCACAACATCAAATGTCTTTGTTTGAATACAAGTCCAAGTCCACGCCCACGCCACCACGTTTGCTTTTATTAGCTTTGTTTGTCCCAACTGTTTCGAATTGGGGTTGCACATCAGCATTAAAATGACCAGATGTGGTCGACCTCAGTCATAAATAACCTTAGTGAGTTCTCATTCTCTGAAGTTCACCTCATGCAGTTCAGGGCCACAGGGAGTCCTGGCAGGAAGCAGCACATGCCCGGGCACCAGGCATGCTTTGTGGGGCTCATTCACACACACACACACACACACACACACGTGGACCTGCAGTCAGCAAACAACTGTAAGCAGCACATCCACGGGATGAAGGAAGAAAACCTCACAAAATACGAGAAGGACAGTCACCCAGAAATAGGGCAGGGACACTGGGGCTGCTAACCGCTGTGCCAGCCTACAGAGTCATTATAAGATGAATTCTACTAACATTAAACTTCTGTCCTGGAGGAGTAGAAACCAAAAACTTGGTGCCATTCCTAGAGCAATTAAAAACAGAAGATGGCACACACAAAGAAGTGGTGGTCAACCTGAAGGGTTAAATGTTAACAAAGTGGTAAACTTAAAATGCCATGACGGTCCAGGGATAGTTGGAACAGATGAGGAAATAAAATTCCCAAAAATCAGCTGATATTCTTAAGGAACAGAGTCACCCAATCGGGACTATCAGCAGATATTTTTAACTAGATTACAGAACTACGAAAACTCGATTTCTGTCACCCATTTAACTGTCCTTAAATCTTTCCGCAGCCTTTTGCTTAAAGCGCTGATAAGCTACAGCCGCTATTTCACCCCTCCACCTTTGACGTCACGAATCTTCAGCTCATGCCTATGAGTATCTGGAAGTGAGTGAGCTTTAGATAATAGATCGTTGTTTGAACAATTTCATCTGTTCCGTTTCACAGTAATCTGTGTCAACACATGTTAAAACAGAAACTTTTTTATTCTATAGTAGATACAAAATGTAGCAAACTATAAATGTAAAGCCTGAAGTCCAAATGCAAAGAAACATTCACAGTAACACTTGCACTTTTATTCAATATAACTGCAGAACAAAGCCGCTTAACATGCGACATTGACAGCCATTTACTGTAACTGACTCTGTGGCTCATAGACTCAGCTCCGCTTGGAATCAAGGGGTCACGGTTCATCCTGCCTCCCTTTGAGAAGTAAACTGCTCTTAGTCTTACTATTTTACAAAAACATACATTTGATTTCAGTCTGTAACAGCCGTGCAATTTATGATCTTTGTAAAGGTTAGCTTTTTTAATTCACTTTTCATTCTCTCAGTCGCTCAGAATCAATCCATACAACCCCATCTGACACGGCTGTTTTCTACTAAAGACGCCGCTTATAGCTCTGCAGTGTACCACGATGCATACTAAACCCAAAGGGTTCTGACACAAACGCTGGCTGTTGCCTTCAGATCTCACCGTCACTTGCTTTTCTTTTATTCAGTTTTATTGAGTGTTCCTGTTGTATGCTTTTTCTTTTGCACCCCAGGACATGCAGAAGAAAGAATGGTAAAGAGCAGTAAGTCGGCGCTATATGCAATCATCAGACACTCCCCATCTGCCCGTTGTTTTGTTATACTTTTCAATACTTTTTATACTGCTCAAACGGGCATGCCTAAAAAATACACGCGGTAATGCCACTAAAAGTACGCGAGACACTTCATTTCGCAAACAAAACAAGTGCACTTTTATTCAAAACTACCTGTATGAAGGAAGAAAAAAGAAAGCAAGATACAGTAGGCGATTGATACGACATCTTGCATGGTGCAATGCTAAGAAGTGCAGATTTTCATTCCGCGCGATATAATCATCACATTCAAATATTAACAGTTCCACACACCTGACCGGCCGTCCTTCCTACATTTACTACACGCGGTACTTGTTGGCGTGTACACACCTCTCTGTGCTATGGTTTCTATTACACTGAATGGAGCACCTGACACTGTACTTTCTTCCCTGGCTGAAGGTCCCGTGATCAGAGAATTTCCAGTTCCTGCATAAATCCACACCCGATCTGACGCTGTTCGCTTTTCAAATAATATTGCATTAGTGCGATTATATTTTCACATATATTGTCTCTTTCTTTCAGGTGTGTAATAGAAACTACAGTATAGAGAGAAGTGTGTGCACTGCTTCCTACAGGAAAAGGCGATGGAAAAAGTGCACTTGAATAAAAGTGCACTTTTGTTATACTTTTACACCAATATATGTTCCTGTGTTTGAACGACACGGGCAGATGGGGAGTGTCTGATGATTGCATATAGCCCGGTTACTGGTCTTTACCATTCTTTCTTCTGCATGTCCTTGGGGTGCAAAAGAAAAAGCAGCATACACTGGCAGGAACACCTCAAACAAAAGAAAAGCAAGTGACGGTGAGATACGAAGAAGGCAGCTTCGCCAGCTTGTGTGTCAGAACCCTTTTTGCGCGTATGTATGCATCGTGGTACACTGCAGAGCTATAGCGTCTTTAGTGAAAACAGCCGTGTCAGATGGGGTTGTATGGATTGATTCTGAACGCACTGAGAGAATGAAAAGTGAATAAAAAAAAAGCTAACCTTTACAAAGATCATAAATTGCAACCGGGCTGTTACAGACTGAAATCAAATGTATGTTTTATTCTAAAAACAGTAAGACTAAGAGCAGTTTACTTCTCAAACGGAGGGGCGAGGATCGAACTTCGTGACCTCTTGATTCCCAAGCTGGGCTGAGTCTTATTGAACCAATGGAGTCAGTTATAGTAAACTGGTGTCAATGTCGCATGTTAAGGCGGCTTTTTCTTTCTGCAGTTATATGTTTGAATAAAAGTGCAATTGTGTTATTCTTGTGAAAATGTTTCTTTGCTATTTGGACTTCAGGCTTCATACATTATATAGTTTATGCCTACATTTTGTCATCTACTACTAGAATATAAAAACGTTTCTGTTTTAACAATGTGTTGACACAGATTACTGTAGAAACGGAACAGACATGAAATGCGTGTGTTCCAAACAACGATCTATTATTTCCACTCTCAAAACTCCACTTCACTCCCAGATACTCAATCAAGGCATGAGCTGAGAGAAGTTCGTGCACGCTCTAAATTGGTGGGGGATGGAATAGCCGCTGCTCCGAGCTTCTCTTTATCAGCATTGTTAGAAGACAAAGGACGCTTGGCGGAGAGGTGTGAAGGGATTTAAGAAGCAGTTTAAGGTGGGACGGAATTACGAGTTTTTCAGAGGCTCTGCAGTAAATTCTAGTGTTAACAAAATGGATGGTCTGATGATTGATTCCAAGTATGTCAGCTGCTCCTTGGGACTTCACCATAACAGGTAAGGCCAACTGGCCATCCCCGCTGCTCATCACACACTGAGCCAAACTCCTCGGCTCCTGTCAATGCCAGCACTGCCGACGCCTGTGCCGGGTATTTCCTGTTCCACCCTCTTTGAATGGTAAGACACGTTGGCTCATTTCCTCACCTCACCTCCATGTTTAATCCACACATCTTGACCTGGCCAAGCCCCATAAGCGAATGTGTGGCCAGTTCTCTGTCACCAGGACATTATAGGGACACTTGTTTAAGTGACTTTAACTTGCTATGGTTTAGGACACAAGTGCCACTAAATACACGGCTAGCCTAGCTTTGCAAAATGAAGGACTGATTAATGAGTGGGCGCCATTTTCAAGGCTAACTGTTTTCCTCCAATTGTTTTCTACTCTGCAGCTAAAGAAATGGGAGAAGTCCGAGGATGTGCCTCTGAGAGACGCCTGCAATGTCCCTGAACTCTTATATTTGTATTACAACAACACCCAGGAAACGAAGATTAACTGCTGCAATGTCAGTCTCTGCAACGGCGCAGCACAGCTGGGATGGAGCGGCCACCTCCTGGTTCTTCTTCTTGCCCCTGTTTTGCTCCTCCGACTCTGCTAGACTCGTCTTCATCATTTAATGCCATACTGAAGACAGTGCTTGGACTTCATCGCGTGTAACTTCAGGGTTTTCTCTCAGACGCGCTCACTTATGACATAAAAGCCTTTGATGGAGGTGGCGTGTCTGACTGGCCTGTGTGCTTCATTTGCCTTAAAATGATTATTTACAGGGAGAGCTAAAAAGCTGCTTGTTAATTAAAAATGCAATTGTGTTTTGTCGCTGACCCTGTGGTCCTCCTGCTCTTTGACACGGCAGGCAGGCCTTTTGTATTGTGAGTTGGTGACCGCCTCGTCCTCCAAAATAAAAAGGCCACTTTCATGATGCACTGCACGTCCACTCAGTTTTCTGTTTCTTTTGTGACACAAAGCGCTCCACTGGGGTCCAAGTCGGACTTTACTGCTTTAAGTTCTGTTCCTGTCTTTGCATCCTCTGATTACGCACACATCTCAGGCGCTTCATGAATGCTGAATGCTTTCCTTTTCCTGTGGTCAGCACTGCTGTCCCATGGACCATCTCTGTAGGCTTTGCATGTTCTCCTTGTGTTCACCCAGGCTTTCTGATTAGGGAGCAGTTATGTTCTGCCAGAGGTGAAGGCAAAAGACCAGAAGTGTTGAATGGGCAAGCAAGAGGTCCAAACTGGGAGAACTGGCATTTCAGAGAGCCAAAACACCAGGCCACGTTGATGTGAAGCTTTGAAACGCAGATGAATTGCTAATCCAAACCCTAAAGCAAAGTCGCAGTTCAATACTTGAAGTGTAAAATTGGGGTGAACATCATAAAGGTCCCCTGGGCCTCTAGAGGACACTGTGGCTGTGGGGGCTGACAGTTTGGCGTTGTGGTGTGAGGAGCCTACAGAGAACTCTGGCACCACCAGGGGAGTTCCTCAGGGACTGGGCAGCCCAGAAGGACGAACAAGGTGGCACCCAGAAGAGTTCCTGGGTTGGCCTGGAGCTTGAAAGCCCCTTTCAATGAGGACACTGAGTGGTTGCAGTGATGACCAGAGGAAGTGGAGAAGAAGGGAGAGAAGGAAAAACCTGTGCAGTGAACAGAGCGAGGGTACTGGGCGGTGGGCGGCCCCACAGGCAGCCGGACATTCTCAGAAGGCTCAGTCTTTGTCTTTTGTCCTCTTTTATGCAGTTTACTTTCTTTGCTCTTTTTTGTTTGCTTGATTGGTAGTCCTCATCGTTATTTGGGTGTTAGGACAGTTCCTCACCACACCGTAAAGTCCACAGAAGCAGAAAATGGTGTGAACATTAAAAAGGAAGACAGAACTTTGTGATTCTTTAACTGCAATAATCCACAATCCTGGGGGCATCCACAGCCCACCTCAACAGAGTCACACCAGTGAACAGCAACGAGAGCAACAACCGTGAAGAAATCAGCTCACAAAATGGCGACACAAAAGACGTGAAATATCTGTAACTTTTTATAAAGCAATGCAGGGCAGCACAGTGGCACAGTGGGTAGCGCTGCTGCCTCGCATAAGGAGACCCATCTGGGTTCTTCCCGGGTCCTCCTGAGTGGAGTTTACGTGTTCTCTCCTTGTCTGTGGGTTTCCTCCCACAGTCCAAAGACATGCAGGTTTGTTGCATTGGAGATTCTGAATTGTCCCTAGTGTGTTCTTGGTGTGTGTATGTGTGTCCGTTGCTGCGGTGGGCCGATGCCCTGCCGGGTTTGTTTCCTGCCTTGCGCCTGTGTCGGCTGGGATTGGCTCCAGCAGACCCCGTGACCTGTAGTTAGGATATAGCGGGTGGGGTAATGGATGGATAAAGCAGTGCTGAAGGTAATAATAAAGAAAAATGAATTCCTCATGGGGAGAAAACCTGAAGTACATGAAACAAACAGAAATGGTGCACAAAACAGAGGGAACAAGTCGGCCACAGGCTGTAAGGTTGTGAACAGCATTTAACATAAGAAGCGCCATGCGAATGTGCAGCATATGGCATTTATAGCGCAAGTGTACCTGTGTGTCGTCCTCTTGGCCATCATAGTACCGCCACTCTTCTGAGGAGACACACCAGAAGGAACTGCAGCAGACCAAAGCACCTTCAGGCGTTCACCGATGCTCTAAAGTCACCATTCCATCCAGCACACTCCTGCCTTGCACCAAACGATGCCAGGATGGGCACCAGCTACTTACTGCCAGTCTAGTCCTGGATCGAGCAGGTTAGTAAAGCACCTCTGACCTGTGAGGAAACCTTCTGGAACTCATCCTTTACCAGTGACGATTCTCTCAAACTTCAGTCCAAAGCATGGAATGTTGATATTTTTTTCTTTCAAATAATGAATTGAGATTAACGATGGAAATTGACATTTACATCGCAGACTATTGTATTGATCCGAGGGCAGGAGTTGAAGGAGTGGAATGAGCCTCCTTACGCGCTTTTTAAAAGGGCGCTGGTTTCTTCAACACTCTTCTACGCTCCATGGCACTATGTGCTCCGGGCGCTTTGTCCTTTGGCTGCTCACTGCACCACCCGGGTCCACGTATTCTGTATATCTCTGCAGCCCACAGGCTCCACACTGGAGCTCCAGGTAGGTGGGCTTGACTCCCGTGGGCACCGACTGGTACATCTGAAGACCTCCATAACCCCACACACTACACTATGGTTAGGAGTTGGGCTGTGGGAGGCTGTCTGATTCAAATAATGCCAAGTACTGTCGAGGTGCTCAGAGCTCGGGCTGCACAGGTGCCAGACTCACTTTGCTCACCGAGGGTCAGAGGCAACCTGCATTGGCACACTACTGTGGCCCTTCTGCCTAAAGGAGGATGAAAAGGCGAGAAACCAGCAGCACTCAGCACAGCTTTGCGATACAACGTGACGTACCAAATGGCCACAGATGTTACCTTTGAGACATGTAAAGACAGATCACCGTGGAAGCGTGTCACCCATACTGACATGTGCATTCATTACAGCAGTTTAATGACAATAATGACGATTGTTAGGAGATCAAAATGAACACATTAAAGCGCACCTGCCCGAAAGGATGTGACCACCCAGGGCTTCCTCACATGCATGAGGGTGATGACAGCTGCTATGATTTATTACACCACCAGATGTCGCTGTTTCCAAAGCTTTGACGCTGTTTTTTTCTTAATAAAAATTAATTATGGTTTGTGTTCCTTCTGAAATCGCCCTTGTTTAATTATTTCTTTTTGTCCTGCTCTTCCTGAATCTCACGGCGTAAGACTTGTCTGGATATTTTTGGTGTTTCTCCACTATTTTTCACCTATACACCCCAAAAATCCTATTTCTTTTTTGTTTCCCTCTGTTTTTCACTCTCTAGACCCCAAAAACCCTCATTTTTAGGTCCTGTTTGGACCAAATTCAGTGCACCATTATGATAAAGAGTAAACCAATAGGTATCTGTCTTCAGCTAAAATGATCGGAAGGACCTGAAGTTGCACGGGACTCATCCACCGACCCGGATATGAAGTGTCAATGTTACTCCTTTTCACTGAACTCGGAGAAGATGTGGATCAGTAATATGGTCATGTGGAGTGTCGTTTGGTGTCATTTCATGGTCCTGACCCAACATGATCGTATATTGTTTTGACTCTTCAGCCCACTAAGAGCCACTCTCAGAAGGTTCACAATGACAAATGGCAAACCAAAGTGTCAGTGATTACCAATATCAGGTTGTTTTTCAGTTTGGACCTCCATCGGGACGCGACAAATGACAAGATGCGACTAAAATCGAGAGAGTTTAGATGTTCATTGTTTAACTTGAAGCACACATTTCAATATTTTCTAACTCTTCATGTTTTTATGTCCTTCTACCCCACGAAGCAAACCTTTGCATTTCTTATTGTATGAGCGGATGTGGAGGGTCGCTACTCTCCTTACCAGTATTTGTGTTGGTTCTTCTTGGCTTGCGGCAACCTCGGTAGTGTAGCCGACTGAGTCTTCGATGTGTGGAAAGGCACAAAGAGACGGCCATCCCAGTTTTGTGGACTATTTGCCATTTATATTTACTTCTTTAATAATACAACAGTGACAATGCCGCACTGAGCTACACAATAACACTTCTTTTTTTCTCTCTATCTCCCAACTCCACCCACCAAATTTCTCCTCCATTAAATAATCTATCAATTAACTTTATTGGAATTTCCTGACATGAACTCCTGCTTACATTATGAACACCCGAATTAGGTAAAGATGGACTGCGAAATGAACGTAAGACACAAATCAAATGCTATAGTAGGCTTCGCCGTTACCCCATTCCGCTTATGTGGCGCCTTTTAATGACGTATAGCCACATCGCGCATGCGTTTGCAAGGCCGCGCACATCCTACTTTCACAGCTGAAAGACGAATAAGAAATCGTGAAATTTTATCATTTCAGAATAATGTCTTTCTCTGATCATCTGAGGAATGATAGTATTTAAATCGTGTTGTAAGCCAACACTCCCGTTATTCGGATATATATATATTTTTTCCCCATTTCCACTGTTGCTGAGTGACGTCATCAACACACGCAGTAGAATTTCCGGCTGAGCCCTACGTGCTTTGGTTTCCGGGTGGTTCAGCGCGTTGCCCAGCGCTGTTAATGATTATAAACTGAAATCTGCTTGTTGTGTTGTAATTAAAACTCTACTATTAAGAAGCGGCCAGGCAGTGTGTTATTACAGAAAAACACACACAAGCAATTATGCAGTGTGAGCGCTCGAGCGGCTTCCATTCTGTAGGATTTAAAAGAGTAAAAGTGGAAAGATCTGCCTGAGGTGAGTAGAGGGGCTGTGCGCGGAGTTCAGTTTCATTGGCACAGTGAACAAAAATGAAGCTTAAATGTTAATATGTCAGTTAGAGGTGCACACCATAGTAATTCTTTACATTTATATATCGCTCAGTCTCCTCACTGCAAAGCAGCAGCACCTCTTGTATGATTCATATTTAACACCCAGTTTAAACTGTCAAAGTATGCTTTTAGATTTGCCAAGTCACTGAAGCAAGGCAAGAAATATAATTTAGATTTTAACATGGGACGCCTCACTTGTGTCACTGTTGTGTGAAGTACGTTGGTTGCTCACATCGGTTTCACTTACAAACTTCGCAGCTCATTCAGTAAAACAACCCAGCAAGGGGATGAGGCGTCTTCTTACCATTTTAATCCTTATTTTTTGATTTAGAGTATGATTAATATGTTAATGAAGTGTAACTTGGTGTTACGTTTAACAGGAATTTGACTGTGAGAGGTGAAAAACGAGCATCCATAACTGGAAATGGCGGTGATATCTGGAGAAAGCGCTTGAAGGAGATGGAGGCAGAAATGGCCCTAATGAGTACATCTTATTTTTAAAACATATTGTACAGTATATAGTTTTGTGAGAGTGTCCATTTGTCTGTGTGTGTGTGTGTGTGTGAGTGTGCACACAATGGCATGCAAAAGGTGGGCTGCTTGCTTAAAATGGCTGTTACTGTGAACAGTTAAATGACCAGAAGGTGACCGACAGGTTTCTTTAATATTTTAAGCAAGATTACATTTTTATTTCCTTCATTCTCGGGTACAAAGTACCAAAAAAATGAAAAGGGTTTGAAGCAAAAATTTAATCCCCGACATGGGTAGTAGTTAGTAAGACCCCTTTGGCAAGCGTCACACCTTTTGTAGCCAGCTAAGAGTATTTCAGTTCTTACTTGGGGTCTTTTAAGCCCATTCGGCCTTGAAAAAGGCTTCTACTTCTGCTCTTTTGAGATCTCTACACAGATTTTCAGTGATGTTTAGGGCTGTGAGGGGCCTCTTGAGGTGCTCCGTTGTAAATTTGGAAGTGTGTTTCAGATGATTGTCTTCTTGCAGGTTCTCTTCCCCTTTTACCTTCAACTGTTTTTATAGAGGGTGTGATGTTTGCTTCCAGAATTTGCTGCCATTTGTTTGAATCTGTTCATCTGGTACCAGTGGCGTGTTCCCAGTGCCACTGGCTGCAAGACAATCCCAAAGCTGACTGATCCTCTGCCATGCTTAATAGTTGGAACATCGTTTTCCCAGGAACTCGGCCCCCCTTTTTTTTTTTTTTTCCTCCAAACATACCTTTGCACTTTGTGGCCAAAATGTGCCTTTCTGTCAGTCCAGCAAGAAGATCTTTAGGGAGTTTTTGGTGTTCCAGACCTCAGCTTCACCTCCACCATTCCTTTTAACTACTTAATAACATTATGAGCTGAGGAGGCGGCAATCTGAAAACACCTTCTTGTAGCCTCTCAGATTTTGTGAGCATCAATTCCTTCATTCTTCTCGATGCTAGGGAGCTGCTTAGGGAGCCTATGGCTGCTGATTGTTGGGACAAGCAGGCTGTGAGGAGTCCGAGAATTTACACAGCTTTGACATTTACATACCACTGTGTATGTGTGTGTGTATATACATCTATACTAATAAAAGGCAAAGCCCTCACTCACTCACTCACTCCCACTCACTCACTCACTCACTGACTCATCACTAATTCTCCAACTTCCCATGTAGGTAGAAGGCTGAAATTTGGAAGGCTCATTCCTTACAGCTTACTTACAAAAGTTAAGCAGGTTTCATTTAGAAATTCTACGCGTAATGGTCATAACGGTGACAACGTCCGCCATGTTGAACTTTCTTATTTATGGCCCCATCTTCACGCGAATTTGGTAGGTGGCTTCCCTCGCTAACCAAAACCGATGCATTACTTATTTCAGTGGAATGATGCCACTGTCAGCCGCCATATTGAACTTCCCAACGGTCTTTGTTACTTATGGGCCCATCTTCAAGAAATTTAGTACCACGGGTTCCCAAGCGCTAACTGAATCCTACTTACGCACATATATACGTCCATAGCCTGCAGCTCGGTCACGTGTGAGGCGGCGCGGGTCCCCATCCCAAGCGCCTCCCCGTTGTTGGCTTCCTGCCTATATAAGGCCGTCCGTCGCACCGGTCTCTACATTCCTTCCTTACTTAGCCACGGGATTCGCTCCCTGCTGATAACTACAGCCTTTTTATTTAATCCACGGCTTCTCCGCTTTTTATTGTTCGTTTATTATGATTATAGTTATTGTAGGTATTTTAGACTTACTTTACATTGGTACCCATTTCCTTTATCATTGAACCGTACCCCATTACCATGTCTATCGAGGTGATCACTATTGATCAAAGAACTGTCACTTACCAGTGGTTTCCATGCCGGAGATGGCACCTGCCTTTTCCATTCTCTTTGTTACATATTGCAAGGCCATATCAGGCTCACTCTTGATATGCATTGTGTCTTATGTATTGAATGACTAGGACAGGTTCAAGGTGTGGACTGATGATGGTACAGGAGATAATTAGACTACACAGGAGCACTAGAAGAGTGAAATGCTTAAGCCCTTCACCTATGGTTCTGCATGTGAGTTGATGGCTGCGCTGAATTGTTAGGTTATTAAACTTTGAAGTGTACTGAAATGGCCAAATATTTTACAACTTCCGACACCCGCCAATGCCTCTTAAACATCTTAGATTGACAGGTGATGATTTCAGTAGTGGACACTTTGATGTTTATGAATGTTTAAACTCTCAAAAGCTGGATGTGATTTTATCGATGAAACGGTTGTATACTTACAACACTTGACAAATGCCGAATGTCACTTCAACACAAGTCCTGCAAATACTGTCGTCATTGAAACAAACCATGAAACTCAAACCGATTATGACAGCAGCAATCCAAGCTGTGAGATTTGAGACAAGATTACTGTTCACATGGCCGACTGTATGCGCTACATGCTTAAGAGTAAGCTCAGCGCACAGCTTGGTCAGATTACAACCGGGGCGAACTGACAATGCGGTATACAAAGAGATCCTCAACAAATAATTATTGGCATATTTTTCCCTCAGTTTAAAAAGGTTTAATTTTCTTCTTAATAAAAATTTTAATGCAGTACTTTGCCACTTTGGCGCAGGTATTTTGCTAGTGTTTATATATATATGTACTAGCAGAATACCAGCGCTCACAGCTGAAATAGTGTGTTAAAGAAGACGAAAAAGAAAAGGAAACATTTTAAAATAACGTAACATGGTTGTTAATGTAATTGTTTTGTCATTGATATGAGTGTTGTTCTCATATCTATCTATATATATATATATATATATATATATATATATCTATATATATATATACCAGCTTTGCAGCGGAGAAGTAGTGTGTTAAAGAAGAAAAGATAAAGAAAAGGAAACATTTTGAAAATAGCGTAACATGATTGTCAATGTAATTGTTTTGTCACTGTTATGAGAGTGTAATGCAGATATATATATATATAGCAAAATACCCAGCTTCTGGCGATGTCATGTGTTAAAGAAGTTATGAAAAGAAAAGGAAACATTTTAAAAATAATGTAACATGATTGTCAAAGTAATTGTTTTGTGTATTTGGCAGCGTCACAAAGTTGTTTTCGACAGCTACATCAGAAAATGTACCACGACGTCTGACACTCTTTTTACTGTTTTCTCACAGCTTGGATTGCTGCTGTCATATATATACACATACATACATACATACATACATACATACATACATACATATACAGTATATATATATATACATATATACACATACATATCTTCATATCTACATATCTATATACATATCTACATATACACATATATATATATACATACATACCTATCTACATCATATATATACACACATACATACATACATACACACACACAAATTATATATATGTGTGTATGTATGTATGTATGTATGTGTGTGTATATATATATATATATACATACATATACTTGTGTGTATGTATGTGTCTATATGTGTGTGTATAGGTTTGGTCACTGAAGTGCAAGGAAAAATAATAAATTATAGTCTATAAGTTATTAAACAGTAAAACATTAATGTTTTAAAAGTACAGGTACATTGAAATTACATTTTTCTATGTGAGCGTTCAAATTTGTGCCTCTGGTAATGTGCCTTACCGGCATTTAAAGAAAATTAGTTTTGTGTTCTCTGCAGTGTTAAGAGAGAAAGGCTTTGGTTTGGGATAAAAGGAAAAAGGTGTAAAGAAAGGGAAAGTTGCCTTTTCTTTTATATAGTACTAGCAAAATACCAGCGTGCAGCGTGAAGTGTGTTGAAGAAGCAATGAAAAGAAAAGGAAACATTTTGAAAATAACGTAACATGATTGTCAATGTAATTGTTTTGTCACTGTTGTGAGTGATGAGTGTTGTTGTCATATATATATATATATTATATATATATACAGTAAATATAAATATATATATATTTACACACACACACTAACATATATATATACATATCTATACATATATACACACAAATACATATATATATATACATACACACACACATATATAAACATATATATACATATACATACATATCTACATATATACACACACAGCTATTTCATATCAGTGCATTAAGCTGCTTGTTAAACGGATAACTCCGCTCTTACGTGCAAGTCTGCGTGGATATTATGAACTATCGTATTTGTTCAAGTTCTATTTAAATTTTAAATAGAAGGAATTTTTATTTTGTCGACAAAAATATCTTTGGTAGGAATGGTAAAAACAGACAGGAATATTATTGTGAATAAATCAACTCAAACCTTAAATAACTTATAATATTTTGCTCTCCATAAAAATATATCCTGTCTAAATTATACAAGTTAGAAATAAAGTAAAGCGTTAAAAGAACAAACATTCAAATTTCTTTACTCTTATGTAAATTTATATAAAAATAAACTTAGATTTTAAATATCCCAAAAGATTTTGCTCTCCATAAAATATATCCTTTCAAAATTATACAAATTCAAATATGAACATGCTGCATAACAAAACCTGGAAATATAAATAAAATGTGTTCCTTTCAGCAATAACAAATCAAATCATTCAGTTGTCTTTGCTCATATGTCATTTTAGAGCTGGACGCCTGGCATCTTTTTGGCACAGGTTCGTTTCTGTTTGGTGTGAGGTTCTGTGTTGTGGAGATTCTCAGGATGGATTGCAGGTGCTCATCAGTGAGGCGACTCCTGTGTGCTGTTTTGTTAGTCTTTATCACTGAGAAGAGCTTCTGACACAGATATGTGCTACCAAACATGCACAAGGTTCGAGCCGCATGTAGACGGACTTTTTGTTCTTCAAAGTCACCAAAGCGCGTGCAAACTCAGTGCGCTTCGGTTTATCAGCAAAGTGCGTATTTGGGAACACCGTAGTGACGACTTGGTTTAACATTACTTGGCAACAGGGAAAGTTGCACTGGTGCATTTGTGTCTCCCATAAAAGCAACTTCACTTGAAATCACTTTGTGATTGTGCACGGTAAAAACGTCCGCTGAAGTGTCAGATTCTTATTTAATTCTTCTGCTTTCTGTATCTTCTGCATTGCATTCAGGTCTTTCAGCCTCACTGATGAGCACCTGCAATCCATCCTGAGAATCTCCACAACACAGAACTCCCTGATGTTTTGTCTCATAGTGCCGTCTTAGATTAAATTCTGTAATTACAGCCACATTAGCTCCACAAATGAGACACACGGGTTCAGTAAACATATACTCAGCCTCCCATCGGTTTTTAAAGGCTCTATTTTCAGAATCAACTTTTCTCTTCAGCATCATGTGAGCTAGCTTCGCAATAACTTGCAGCATCATAAGCTAGACTTGATTAACGGTAAGTGTTGGCAAGGCAGCTGAAGCGCTGCATTATGGGATCTGTAGTTTATTGTGTTACCAGCTTCATATACCCGGCCATTAATAACAATAATACAGTATATAAAATGATCTCGGGGCTGGATATAATTACACCGGGCGGATGTGGCCCGCGCCCTTGAGTTTGACACATATGGACTAAATAGAACTTGAAAAGATATATTTTTCAAATGTGATCGGCAATTCAGATAGAGTTGACGCCACTACAGCCTGCATGCCTCAATAAGTCATCCTCCCTCGCTCTTACTTTTTACCGCTCATCTAATGAATACACTGAGTATGGCTTTACCAAAACAATCATTGATGGCGAATAAAGTATCCATTATTCGAGTATGTAGATCGGGATATATATATATATATATATATATATATATATACCGCGTATCGCATGAGAGTAGTGTGTTAAAAAGCTAGAAAAGAAAAGGGAACATTTTAAAAATAACGTAACATGACTGTCAATATACAGTATTTGTTTTGTGAGTGTTACTGAGTGTTGCTGTCATCAAGGATTTGATTATCATTATTTCTTTCAATCAGGTTCGTATTTGTAGGATGTGTTGTGTTCAAGTTACATTCCGTGTTTGTCAATCGTTGTAAAGATGACAGGTTTCATTCATCGATTCGTTTCTTACTGCATCAATAAACAGCTCGTCTTCTTCTTTATCTGAGACCTGACACACTGCATGCACGGGTTTTTTTTTTACACTGTCTTCCTTTAGCGGGACATTGACTTTTTCCACCGTGTGCTTTGTTTCCACAGTAGCTGGATTTATGAATATGCTTGTATGTATCAGACGCTTCATATTTTTGCTGCCTTTTCAATTGTGTAATTCGGTTTTTGTTCAGCGCTCTTTGGAACTGTTGCTTTTATCTGTGCACTGCGTCAGTTCACGTGAGCCGCTCGGTGTACATGCATCGAAGTTCCCCAGTTGTGCTGGTGCCATCTCCTGCTATGTCCATGGCTGTATTTAATGTTACCTTAGTCCTGGCACTTAAAACTTTCTCTCGCAGTTTCGCTGAGTTTGTGCCAAACACCACGCTGACCATCTCATCTTCCTCTGCATAAGCACAGTCCTTAACCCGTGAATATTTAGTGGAGTTTGCTATTGGATTGCCGCTGACGGACGGCCTTATATGGGCAGGCACTAAATTACAAGCGCCAGCGCAGCCTGTCTATGAACTTAATTTAAAGTGTAGGTTTACATCGTGCTTTGTTTCAAAGTAGCAGAACTCATGAATATGGTTGTATATGTCACTCGCTTCAGCTTCTTATTGTTTCGCTGCCTTCTCAATTATATAATGCATGTTTTCTTCAGCGCTTTTTGAGGTCTTCCTGGTTTTCTATGTACTGCGTGATTACGTGAGGCGTGATGATGTCACACGAAACTCCGCCCCCATGGCATTCAAGCTCATCTCCATTACAGTAAATGGAGAAAAACAGCTTCCAGTTATGACCATTACGTAGAATTTCGAAATGAAACCTGCCCAACTTTTGTAAGGAAGCTGTAAGGAATGAACCTGCCAAATTTCAGCCTTCCACCCACACGGAAGTTGGAGAATTAGTGATGAGTCAGTGAGTGAGTGAGTGAGTGAGTGAGTGAGTGAGTGAGTGAGTGAGTGAGTGAGGGCTTTGCCTTTTATTAGTATAGATATATGTATATGTATGTATATATGTATATATATGTATGTATATATGTATATATGTTGTCACACACATGCGAGTAGGAGGCAGCTAAAGGGCCTGAGTAAGTGTAATGAAACATCTGACCAGCTGTCACTTGAAGCGGCCCCTTTGCTGGCGTCACTTCGAAGCGGCCCTTTGCTGACATCACTTCAAAGCGGCCCCTTTGCTGATGTCACTTCTGGTTCGACCATTTTGATGACATCAGTTCCTCTCAGGCCTTTAAAGCCTATATAAGGTGTATATATATATATATATATATATATATATATATATATATATATATATATATATATATACTAATAAAAGGCAAAGCCCTCACTCACTCACTCACTCACTCACTCACTCACTCACTCACTGACTCATCACTAATTCTCCAACTTCCCGTGTAGGTAGAAGGCTGAAATTTGGCAGGCTCATTCCTTACAGCTTACTTACAAAAGTTGGGCAGGTTTCATTTCGAAATTCTATGCCTAATGGTCATAACTGGAAGGTATTTTCTCCATTAACTGTAATGGAGTTGAGCTGGAATGACGTGGGAGTTTCGGTGACATCATCACGCCTCCCGTAATCACGCGTGAACTGACTGTCAACGCAGTGCGTAGAAAACCAGGAAGACCTCCAAAAGCGCTTAAGAAAACATGCATTATATAATTGAGAAGGCAGCGAAACAATAAGAAGCGGCGAAAGTGACATATACTACCATATTCATGACTGCTGCTACCGGAAAGAAAGCAAGGTGTAAACCTAAACTTTAAATTAAGTTCATAGACAGGCTACGCTGGCGTTTCACATGCCCACAGGTAATGCGGGATACAAGTTTAATGAGAGGACGCAGGATATAAGCGAGTGTTTTGATCACTTTGTAACTAAGTTAAAATTGTAGGTGAAGGGGTGTGCTTATGCAAATTCCGAGACTGTGTTTGTGGGGATTGACAGTTAAAGGCGGGTGGGGAGTCCGTCATCATCTCCCTCCCATTCATCTCATTTGGCTCTGAGCTGAGCTCTGCAGCTAATGCCGTCTTCCGAAGCAACTTCGTCAGACTGCCACCAAATACTCACAGAAAAATCCACAAGTTAATACACACGCTGTCTCTAGAGTTTCTCACACTGAATCCTCCAGGCACTACTTACAAAAGGTCACATTGACAATCGTGTTACGTTATTTTTAAAATCTTTCCTTTTCTTAGCACAAGCACAGCTGAGAAGCTTCATGCATGTGCTCCATAACGCTAAAAATAATGCATTTAATCACACTTTGCATTACAAGCAAAGGGAGCTTTTATCAATGCATGATTTCCTGGTACACGATTACATTGATCAGCGCATCCCGATTCATTTTACCCTCGCACCACCTTAGTTTGAGAAGAAGTATGAAAAATATGAGGTTAACACAGAAAAACAGATCACCAATTCAAGCTTTATGAATAATCGATTCACCATCAATAATTGTTTTGGTAAAGCCATCCTCCTTCCATTTTATAATTTTTCCGCCAATAGCCATGATTAAATGAATGGTAAATAAAGTAAGAGCAAAGCGAGGGTGACTTATTTAGGCAGGCATATATATGACAGCAACACTCATGACAATGTCAATCATGTTACGTTATTATTAAAATGTTTCCTTTTCTTTTCATTACTTCTTTAACACACTACTTCTCGGGTATTTTACTATATATATAATATATGAATGACCTCCAAAGAGCGCTGAGACTTTTGATATCATGAACGTGTCTGCAAAACTGGGTCTCCTGCCCAGCAAAAGTCGAGCAGCCAGCGGCGTGCATAGCTGTGCCGGCCTTTGAGACGCTGACTGCGCTTCTGCCTTAAGTCAAAGTGAGCACTTTTAATTTTTTTCATC